>NC_040013.1:19540289-19601683 GCF_000972845.2 Larimichthys crocea
GCCAAATTATCCTGACTTTTACTCCACTGCATGAAAGTAAACCTCCAAAAAATGCTGGATCCTGCATTCAATAGCATTTTTTAATTCCTTAACAAGCCACAACAGACATTGTCCATTTTTTAACAGGAGCTAAGTGGGTCTGCAATAAACATTTAACACACATTTAATAACAAAAATCAAAACTAAACATCTTATACCTGTTTACTAATCATAACCATACCTGAGCTCTGTGGCAGAGTGCTTAGGAAGTCAGCATTAAACCCTCGACCAACCACAGAGCCATCAGTCCGGAAGAGCACTGTCAAGTAGTTGGAGGAGGAGTAAAACGTTTCTGAAATGCTGTTGCTGCTGTTGTTGTTGTTGTTTTGGCACACTTTCCCCAGATATCGTGAGCTAACAGACGGCCCATCATAGACTGCAATGTAGTCACAGGAGCAGCAGTTCTCCAGTCTGTTTTTTAAAAACATGATTAAAGCTTTTAATGATTGACTTATTGCAGCTTTTGGTATTGGTATCTGTATGTCTCCATTTGTAATTCATGTAATACTGCTGCACATTTATACTAATGATCTCCAAAAAGTCTCAACATTCTTCACTTACTGCAGGTATGTGAATGACAGGAAGACTCTTTGGTCATATGGAGCTCTGAGCTGCCAGACACAGTAGGCGTTGTCTTGGTAGTAGTTGGGGTAGTTTGGGCTGGAGAAAGTGCCAGAGCCAAACCTAGAGCCTCCACAGGGGCCTTCAGGAAAGAAGGTAGACAAGATAACACATAAATTACATAACATAAATGATCCATTCATTCACCTGTACTGTAGGATTTTGGAAGGTTTTCATACTTGCTGTGGTTGCACTTGTACTTGAATCGCAGTAAGCTACATGACAAAGAAAGGGGAAAAAAATAACATGTTCTTACTGTGAAAAACACACAACACCCATCTTACTTCAGACATATTTTAAGTTGAAAGTATGGTCAGCATCAGCAGTTACAGGTTTCTGGCATGTGTAGTACTTTTTGTTTCATTGTGCTTGAGTTGCAGAAAATTGTTCTCCAATTTGTGTACTCCATCAGAACTACTTGTTGTATTGTCAAACAGCTTCAGAAACCACCTTTTCAATATAACACAAAAACTAGCTTCAGATCCTTAATTAATTTCCCTTTGGTTTAAAGTTTAAAGGACTCCCACAGTGTGTCCAACCCCAGTGTTCCCCAGCAATCTCAATAGGAGACTCGTGATATTCTATTTACTTTGTCCAAATAAGTCAGGTATTCGGAAGAAACTGTGACCACAGTGTGCCACAGTGTTGCTTTCTGGTGGAACTTTTTTGTGACCATATATAATGAGCTTTGAGGGATACTCACAGTAGTAGTCATAACAACAGTTTCCATTGTATCTGCAAGAGCTTGAGCAGGAGCAGCTTCCCATGTAACTGCCACAGTAGTTGCGACATGAGGGCTGAGCTGGGAGACACAGGAGAGTATAAAACATGTCAGTAATTGATGATTTGTTTTATTCTGTCACATATACTGCAGGTAGTTGATTGGTTGGTTTTCATACGTGTGGTTGGTATGGCAGTGGGTGAGTAGCAGTAAGCTGCATGACAAAGAGAGGAGGATAAAATGATTACAATCTTTTACACGTCACAGTGTAAAACACACACACATGCTGTTTATTCTGCAACTGTCAACATGAGATATCATCGCACCATGTCTGTATGTGCTCTGTGATATTTGACTGACTGACTCCCACAGCAAAGAGGGAAGCAAAACCTGTTAGTGCTGTTAATTTGTTAGACTTTAGGCACTCACAGAAGTAGTCATGACAACAGTTTCCATTGTATCTGCAAGAGCTTGAGCAGGAGCAGCTTCCAAAGTTATAGCCACAGTAGTGACGACATGAGGGCCGATCTATGAGACACAGGAGAGCATAAAACATGTCAGTAATTGATTATGTGTTTTATTCGGTCACATATACCGCAGGTTGTTGAGAGGTTTTCATACCTGTGGTGGTTTGTATGGCGGGTCTGGTAGTGGACGCTGAGGAGCTACAGTAAGCTACATGACAAAGAGAGGAGGATAAAATGATTACAATCTTTTACACATCTTCTTACATTGTAAAACACACATTGTGATACACCTGCTGTTTATTCTGCAACTGTCAACATGAGATATTATCACGCTAAGTCTATATTTGCTCTGTGATATTTGACTGACTGACTCCCACAGCAAAAGACGAATGCAGAACCTGTTAGTGCTGTCGATTTGTTAGACTTTAGGCACTCACAGTAGTAGTCAGGGCAACAGTTGCCATAGTATTGACAAGAGCTTGAGCAGGAGCAGCTTCCCATGTGATAGCCACAGTTGTAACGACACGAGGGCCGATCTATGAGAAACAGGAGAGCATAAAACATTTCAGTAATTGATGATGTGTTTTATTCTGTCACATATTTTGCAGGTTGTTGAGAGGTCTTCATACCTGTGGTGGCTACGTCAGGTGAGGCAGTGGTAGAATAGTGGCACTGAGCTACATGACAAAGAGAGGAGAATAAAACAGTGTAAAACTGTAAAACCTCATTTCAAAGTTCATTTCTATGAAAAAGTTGGACAATAATTCAGTAAATTCCTTATTGAGGTAGTGGTGCATTTCAGTATGATGCAAGCTGTTTTTTTGTGTCGGTGCCGCGGCTTCACTGCTGAGCTTTGAGGGACATGATACTCACAGTAGTAGTCATGACAACAGTTTCCATTGTATCTGCAAGAGCTTGAGCAGGAGCAGCTGCCCATGTACCTGCCACAGTTGTAGCGACACGAGGGCTGAGCTGGGAGACACGGAAAAGTATAAAGTATGTCAGTAATTGATCTATGTATGTTTTATTCTGTCACATGTGCTGTAGGTTGGAGGTTTTCATACCTGTGGCGGGTGCGTCAGTGCTAGGAGTAGTTAAGTAGCAGTAAGCTACACGACAAAGAGAGAATTAAATGAATTACAATCTTTTTCTTACACCATAAAACACACACACACAGAACCTGTTAATACTGTTGATTTGCTGTTGATTTGTTAGACTTAGGCACTCACAGGTGTAGTCATAGCAACAGTTTCCATAGTATTGACAAGAGCTTGAGCAGGAGCAGCTTCCCATGTGATAGCCACAGTTGTAACGACATGAGGGCCGATCTGTGTGACACAAGAGTGTAAAACATGTCAGTAACTGATGATGTGTTTTATTCTGTCACATATACTGCAGGTTGTTGAGAGGTTTTCATACCTGTGGTGGGTGTGGTAGGTGAGTCAGTGGTGGATGAGTCGCAGTGAGCTACAGTACATGACAAAGAGAGGAGAATAACATGATTATAATAATCTTTTACAAATCTTCTTATAGTGTAAAACATAAGAAGATTTGTTGTTTTTTCTGCAACAAATCTTGCAGAAAAGATATTATCACACCATGTCTGTGTGTGCTCTGTGGAATTTGACTGACTCCCACAGCATAAGACAAATGCAGAACCTGTTAATGCTGTCGATTTGTTAGACTTAGGCACTCACAGTAGTAGTCATAACAACAGTTTCCATTGTATCTGCAAGAGCTTGAGCAGGAGCAGCTTCCCATGTACCTGCCGCAGTTGTAACGACATGAGGGCTGAGCTGTCAGACACAGGAAAGTATAAGATGTCATGTCAGTAATAGATTATGTGTTTTATTCTATCACATATACTGCATGTTGCTGAGAGGTTTTCATACTTGGTGTGTTGGGTGGAGTGGTCGGGGTATAGTATCCGCAGTAATCTGAAAGAAAGATAAGATTAAGAAAACTCTTCTTCACCTCTTTTAGTTAACACAAGGGTTAAATAATAGTGATCCTGATGGAGCTTGAAATCTGCTTGACACTTACACTGGTAGCCAGTTGTAGCAGTTAATAATCCTCCTCAGTAAAAGTCAAGTTTAATCGTTGTAGTTGGTCATGGTGGAGCTGGTTTTAGCTACTTATTTTACAGTTACCTCATTAAGTCCGGTGCTTTCTCAATCGAGGCATCAGGACCTCTCCAAAAGCTTATAAACTTATCATATGTTATTTTATGTAAAAGATCTTTATCTAAAAAGTAAGTAATAACTGTAACTGTGCAACATTTCCCTCTGAAATGTAGTGGAGTAGAAGTATATGGCTATGTTAAATAGAAATACTAAGGTACAGTAACTTAAAACTTACTTGAGTAAAAGTGCTTAGTTACTTACAGCTATAGTCTGAACAACAGGTCCCTCTGTATTCACAGCTTGAACTGCAAGAGCAGTTTCCAACGTGGTAGCTGCCGCAGTTGTATATGCAGGAACCTTCAGCTGCAGAAAGACCAGACAAAACTCATTTCATATGCTATAGCTGAGCATTACATCATATGTTGCATCTGATGGCATTATTCTTTTTATTGTAGCGTCAGTTTCTGTACCTCCCGCAGTTGTATAGTAGTAGCGTGTAGCACCTGATGGACGATGAGAAAAACAAAACAAGAGGTCACATGCGGCACTGACATGAAGACTAAATATAAGAACACATAAGTCATCTTTCCAACTAGTGCTCAGTCAAATGTTTCCGATTACTACCCTAAAAATTCAAATGCAAAACCAAAGAGACAAACAGAATATAGAAAATAGTGGACAATACCTTGCACTCCTTGTGAGAGGATCACACTGCAAAGAACCAAGAGAGTCCACATGGTGAATTCTTCACGTTCCAGCCTCAGCTGCTGATGCTTCAGATGCTGATCAGGGCTGCTTATAAAGCCAGCAGCCCAGTTAGACACTTTAATGTAGCCCTCATAAAGTTTCTGCTGCCACCAATAGCGATGGTGATAAATTATTATTATTATATCATTGTGCATGAGAAACACACACTTGGTTAACTATCATAAAGCGTACACAAAGTTTGTCTACCTCTAGCTTCAGGATGTGTTTTAAGGTATTTGCTTTAGACTTACGAGCAGAACTTCATGAGGGTTTTTGGGAACTTGAAAATTAGGTGATAATAAAATATCCATAGTGATCACACATGTGTAATTGTATAGCTTTTAAAACAAGGAAGATGGAACCACAAAACATTGCCCAATGCTGCGTAAAGTATCAAATAAAACCTCACCATACAGTAGCTTATAACTATACTGGAGACAAACGCACGTCTATAGTCTCAGTCAGCATATTCTGGCAAATACAATTTGTAGTTTATAGCTTAGATTGTTATGTATTAATTCAACCTTAAAGGTCCAGTGGGTAAGATTTAGTGGCATCTAATGGTGTAGTTCCTGCATTGCAAACCTCTGGCCTCATCAGCTTCTTTCTAGAGTGAAGGGGAAACTACAGCGGCTGTGAAACACAGAAAAAATCTAAAAGGCCCCATCTAAAGCCAAAGTTTAGTTTCTCTGTTGCGGGCTACTGTAGCAACATGGCAGTACAACACGTGGACAATTTTATATTTTCAGGTGATTATACACTGAATGAAAACATTTAATTATTGCAAACAGTGACCCCTGAATCTTATCTTAAAAAAATATTAAATATAAATTAAATTTCTTACTTGTATGTTTGTGTATACTTTTCAAAAATTATATTACTGTTATCAAGGCTAGGACATTTTTATTGTTAATAAAATATCTAATGCCATTGTCACTGGTCTGATCATTCATTAGTCACAAATAAAAATACATTTAGGGATTGTGAGACATAAGGTTAGGGTTAGTGTTTTAAAATGTATTTTTCCAAAAATATAAAATTTAAAGATAAACTGAGAGTTGAAACAAGAAAAGACACATGAATGTTTTATTTTTTAAAACTTTTTATCTAACCATCAGCATTATATTAATTATTATTTTTTTATATAGACTTTACGTTATTTATTACTGTAACAATGTTTGGAAAAGGTAAAACCAGGGCTGTAAAACATGTTGTTTCTCTTTCTGGTGAGAAAATCTAATGTTGAATCAGGTGTTTGTAAAGGATTTTTCTCATTATGTTCAAGGATGTTGCCTTTTGATTATAAATAAATAAACTTAATTGCTTAGTAAACTTTTTTGCCTGCCTAGGTGTTTGCTTCCACGTTGGGTTTGTTATCTCTGTGAGTTCAGTTGTAAAACATGTTTTTTATCAGTTTGATAGTGACACGTAGAGACACAGTATCAGTTTATTACATTTGCATTTATAAGACGTGTTATTAGTTGCTTTCAACAGGTCTCATTCGGTTAAAAAGCAAGATAGTTAGATATCTGTAGAATATATCATGATAAAAGTTAACTTGGTTCAAAGGACCAGTGTGTAGGAAGCAGGGACTTTTGCAGATTGCAACCAAATGAATAATCCTCACCTTGAAAGGCCCTCACTTTAGCCAGTGTTTGGTTTGCTCATTCTGGGCTACTGTAGAAACATTGTGGTGCAACATAGTGAACCTGCAGCCTCCACAGATAAAAAGGGATCAAGGCTATAACCAAAACATAACACTTCCTATTTCCAGGTGATTTCACATGAATGAAAATACACTTATAAATATTAGATAAAATTTCTGTTATATTCTGCCAATAGAATCCCCTAAATCATACACACTGAACCTTAATTGAGTTTTATTAAAAATGTATAGTAATCAGTAAATTTGCACTAATGACATGGAATGAATAATGTAAATAATGATTCATATGAATTATATCAGAAAGAGAAAGTAAACAAGTTAATACACGTGAAAACAGGATTACATGAGTAATAGAGGAACTATAATAGCAGAATAATATGACACAACGTGGAAATCAAAGTTTATTTTTTGCCTTCCCTCTTCTTGTTTTTCATATGTACATTTTAGTGATTAATATTCAGGTTTTCAGGTCTGCGTGATATGTGTTTGACCCCTGGAGTTGAGGAAAATTTTAAAAGAACATGCGTAATCACATAATAAACAAACAATTCCAAAATATGGTGAAACTTCAGTGAGTCAGTCTAATACACAAACAAGCCTGTCCTGCTTCCCACTCCTCCTTTGTGGAAGCTGGGCTCTCCTTTCACCCCATTTAGGATGCGCTTGCATCATCCTCCTAAAGTCAACATGTAGAGGGTCATTGGGTGGTCTCTTTCTTCTCTCTGTCAGACCTATTTATCTATAGCAGTAGTACGTCAGTACAAAGCAGGCTGTGAGTCATGGCAGCAGAGCCCCTGACTCAATGCGGCTTTGGTTAATCAGTAACCAGAATGGGAACACTGAGGGTGCAAGGCTGGGTTAAAGTAAGGGAGCAGAGGAGCCAGGACCTCATTCAGCACCTCACTCAGCAGCAGCAGCAGCAGCAGCAACAGCAGACATACACACACGGTAAGAGCAAACTTTGACTTAACCTCAGTAATTGACTTTTGAGTGTGCTATATAGTGAATGTACAAACTCATCAGAGGCGAGGGGAAATATTTGAGTTTAGAGTCTCATAATGGACGGGACTAATCTATGATATTCTTCAAAACCAAACAATTATCTTGTAGCTGTCTAAAAGTGGTGTACAAGAAAGCACCTCTGTCAAACAGTTTCTGAGATTTAGTTCAATTAAAGATTAATAATACAGCTAATTTCTGTAAAATTGCTATTAGAAGACAAGATTATGATGGATCCGATCATATAAAAATGGAATCTGGAATTCTGGATCTTAAGAGAGTGATCATGAATCAGACATATTAATTTTTTTTTCCAGTCATCTGATTCACAGGTGGGTTGATGGGTTCTTGTATTTAAGAACATTTGAGTGTACTGGATAAGGGATCAAGGCCATGTCCTGTGGTACATGTCCAAATAGAGAAAAACCCATTGTTTGTTCACCTCTTCCAAGAGTCCATCAGTCCACATTTCTGCAAATTCAACACAAAGGATAAAGTCCTATTTGTGCATATTGGAGCACTGACCCAAATTACTCTCCTTCACAGAGGTCTATGCATAAAAAGTGTTAATGAAGGAGAGAAAGTTGTCGTTCAACTTTAAACTGTTTACTGAAATGCCTAAATGAACAATAATCAAGTTAAATATTTTGTTCTATTATTATTACTCATTTTATGTGTAAAAGTGTGTTTTGCAGCTTACATGTATTAATATATTCTAGATATGCGTTTATTTGTGCAGTTATTAACATAAAATCCATCCATATTTTCCAATCCCAGTATCCAGAGTGGACATTTTTGTCTAAACGTACGGTGACAATTTGTAAATTTGTTTGATACCAGCCTGCATTCAGTCTGAAGGCTGCTTTAATAACATCCAAATGAGACATCCATCTTATTTTAGTCAGTGAACACATACAAATTCACACACAGACACACAGAGATGCGTCTTCATTATCTATGCGACCTCTGTTGCAGAGGGTAATGCCTGCTCTCATTCACTGGCCAGCAGGAGAGAGGACACACAAAGAGCAATCAATCCATCACTGACATGCTGCTCTGTGTCCAATGTTCCAATGTTCCTCCCAGCCAATCCTGTCAAAGACGGAAAACCAGATCCAGCCAGATTTCTTACGAAAAGCCCGCTAATAGTGATGTACCATTCACAGGCAACCCAGTGCTAAGTGCTCACTCAGACTCAAGGTGGTTAATAGATTGTTATACTCTAACTAAACTAAACTAGAAATATCTGTCTCTCTCCACACAGAAGGAATCGTTCAGGTGACTACCAACAAAAGGTAAAAATGCGGATTCTGCAGTCGCGTCTTCTTGCCCTCCTACTCTGCTGCTACCTCTCAGGAAGCCAGGCCAATCGTGTCTACGTTCACCCCTTCTATCTCTTTGCTGCTGAGAATGTCAGCTGTGAGACCCTGCAGCCCCAGACCCCCAAACCTCTGGAGACACTTCCTGTGGCACCCCTTGATATTGAGGTCCTGACACCAGACAGCAGGGACCCGTTGAAACTAGATGCCCAGAACATCACAGTGAGGACGGCGGTTCTGGCAGAGTTGTTGAACTCTCTGGGCCTGAGGATGTACCAGTCTTTCAGCAGCAAGCAGCAAAACACCGTCCTCTCTCCGGTCAACACCTTTGGATCCCTCATCACCTTCTACCTGGGAGCTTCTAAGATGACAGCAAACCCATACCTGGTCATTGATTTTGATTTGTTCTCATTGTAGAAAAGAAATAGTTCTGAATGATGGGATGTTTGATACGTCTGATTATCAGGTCTTGTACATTCACTCATTTTTTTCCCAATTCACTTCTTTCCTTCCAGACACTACTGGGCTTGAAAAAGGGCACCGACCCAGAGAACTGTCTGTCCTTAGTGGACGGGCACAAAGTTCTCAAGACCCTGCAGAGCATTAACTCTCTGGTGGACGATGGACCAAAAGATGAAATCACCACCCAGGTGTGGACCTTCATTCGCCAGGATGCTGAACTGTCTGAGGACTTCATTCAAGGCACACAGGACTTCTCAGACACATCATTCATCCGTGGCGTGGATTTCTCCAAACCTAAGGAGGCTGAGGAGCTGGTGAACACATTTGTGGACAAGACATCAGACGGGAAGGTGAAGAGTGTCTTCAAAGATCTGAACTCCAGCAGCAACCTTCTGTTTCTTACTTCCTTCAACTTCCAAGGTCTGTCTCCTCTCTTTTGTTTAGGCCTTGGTTAAGTTGCTTTTACAGAACACACAAATCAAGATGCATGACTTAAAGCTAAAGTTAACGTTGTATTTTAGAAGTGTGATGTGAACAGATACAACACTTGATAAACATTATATCAACTGCCCAATCCTGGTTCGTGATCACAGCCAGATTTGTAAAAATGTCTCTAGACATCTACCATACAGTATACCCAGACCCATGTTGATATCCCAAACTGAAATCCTGCAGATTACAGACTACTGTCAACTACTGCAGCACCTGATTGTGTTCTTGTGTTTAGGCAACTGGAGGACAGCCTTCCAACCAGAGAAGACCTCCTTGCAGGAGTTTCATGTGGATGAATCAACCACAGTGATGGCTCCACTGATGACCCACACGGGTCAGTATCACTACCTGAACGATAAGGTAAATCATAGTTCAGGAGATTTGTTTATAATGCTGATTTGTGTATTTTTGTTAACCACATATTTACATAGCTGTTAAGATATGAAATGTGCTACACTGATCTGTAATATGTCTTGTGTTATGATGAAGGTACAGCGGTGCACAGTTGTGAAGCTGTCTCTGAGCAAACGATCCTACATGCTGCTGGTCCTGCCTCATGAAGGGGCCAACCTCCGTGACATCGAGTCTAAATTGCGCACAGATGTCATGTCTGCCTGGCACGAGAACCTCCAGGAAGGGTGAGTAATAAAACACCTAAATACAGACCTCAGAAGTTGACGGACTAGAAACCTGAACGTGTCTTTCATCATATATCATAATGTGTCATGATATCAATGTAGAGAAAATTAGACCATACGGTGAGAAAGAGTCAGGTACTGTCCTGTATCTGTTCAATCACTTTCCATCTTAAAATTTCAAATCCAACCCTTTCTGTCCATCCACACAGTCTGTTGGAGTTGTCCCTCCCAAAGTTCTCCATGTCTTCTGTGAATGATCTGCGAGAACTTCTGACCAACATGGGTCCAAATGTTGAGGACCAACTTTTGGGCTCCCAGGCTGAGTTCAGTCAACTCAGCAACATTAAACCCTTCACTATAGACAAGGTGAAATAGATAAGTGGTTGTCTTGTAATATGTTCTAAAAAAAAATGTGTGTGTATCATTAACAGATCTCTCTGTCTCCTCTCAGGCCATCAACAAAGTTGTGTTTGAGATGTCAGAGGAAGGGGCAGAACCTCAGGATAAGATCCAGGAAGCTGGCATCCCTCTGAAACTGTCCATCAACCGGCCGTTCTTCTTTTCTGTCATAGAAGGAACGTCTAACGCCATCCTCATGTTGGGAAAGATCACCAACCCTACACTCTAAAGTTATATAGTGCTGAAAACCAACAAAAACCTCTGACATGAAAAATGTCCAACATAGCAGGCCCCATTTCTTATACTTCATCTACATCCTACAGCTTCTGCAGGTGCTGAAATCAATCATGTAACAGACATCTCATTTACATCATACCCTTGTTTTTCCACAGACGGTACATGAGGAATGAAGCACAAACCTCATTCACAAAGGATCTATCGTTATTCAACAGTGTTATCTCTCGACACCAAGCTGATTTATGAAAACAGTATTTATGAAAACCTGTTACTTTAAGCTGAGTTGTTCTCAAGCAGCCTGTTAAAAAATCCTTCTTTTTTTTTTCTTCCTGTAAAATTTATTACAGCAGAGTTCTGTACAGTATTTTTCAGTAGAGTAGGTACAGAAACCACGAGGCTCAGTGATGAAAGACTAATGACGATGTATATTGTAACTAAGAGTTTATTTTTGTTTTGTTACGATTTGTGATTGATGTAATAAAACATTTGTATCCCATCATAGTGACAATATCTTGTTTTTCATTACCACTGCAATGCTTCACGAGTTTTGTATTGATAGGCGTTACTTTAACAGGTCAGAAGAGAGAAGCCTACAAAACCGGACTGCAGGGAATTGATGCACTAGATGTTATTCAACTCTCTTGTTAGAGATTTATGACCATTTATTGCTGAGAGTGGAAATAGGGATTAGACACCTACTTATTTAGACAATTATCTATTTTGGGAACCATATCATCAACTACTGTACACCAACTAGCTAAACACAAGACTGTAATTTCTCAGAATCACATCTTGTCACTTACTCCTATATATTCTATATACACTCGTATATATTCCATCAGAGTGGAGAACATGGAGAGGTCACTCGGTTAAAGAATATCAATTACTTGAGGGATAATGCAGTGTTCTCTGCAAAACAATAATAAAAAGATTATTCATTTCAATTTAAAACATCTTCATAATTGATTAACTATTACGAGTCAAGCAAGTAATGCACTACCCGAACATGTGGTGTCATGTTATACCGATATTGACAATAATAATCATGATATTTAAAGGTGAAATATTGATATTGTGTTAATAATACACATATGATAACAACATGTTAACAATCAAGCAACAATTTCTGTTCTTACTTATATAGTACATGGCAGTAATGCACCTTTATGCTGGTTATCATTGTTACAGTTAAGTAGAATTTGACTGACAGCTATAGATATCGCAATAATACAGATACTGTGAATTCTTTTGATAATGTAGTGAAATTCATAGAGTGACATCCGTATCTTCTACATTACATCTTATCGATGAATACTAGAAAATCTATGATTAAAAACTCTAACTATATAATGTATTAATTAAGACTTTGATTTAGATATAGTGTATATTGGTGACATTTTTTTCAGTCACTTTGTTGTGTGTAATGATGACTTGTATAACTTGCACAACTCTCAGAGTCCTGTAGCTTTCTTGGTAATCCTGAGGAGAAGGAACAGGAATAATATAATATAATATAATAGAAATATATAATATAATATAATGTAATATAATATACAACTGCAACAATCTTTGCAATAAAACATACAAATTCAACACTGTATGCAAAGCTCTTTATTTTATTCCCACATTATGTTATATTAGGATAAACATATTAAATTACACAACTTTGATTTGAACATAAATGTACATGTTACATCTTCTTTAAGATGAATCCTTCACCATGTAGCAGAAATTAGACAAACAGAATAACGATTGACATTTTCTCTGAACACCTTAGACCTAAAACTTGTTGTGCGACATTCCCATAGCCCTTAATATGATCAGTACAAGTACAGCAGTGCGTATCGCCAGCATCTGGCATCAGTTGTTTTATGAAGAAACATTTCATGTACCATGTAGTCTCATGAAATAGTTTCTGATTCCAGGATTTGCAGCTTGATCAGATGCAACTGGTTAAAAGGTTTTGCACTGTGGCTCTGAAGTCTGCATTAAACACATATGTTTCTGTATAAAAAGGTTGAAAATGGTTTCAGTAGTGTCCCTATATTCATATACATTCCTGCGCTGATCATTATAACTGTTACCAGACCATGACTTTGGCCTGGTTTTTTTTTCCTTCACAAGTCTTCAGAAAATGCAGGGATGAGTGCAGCACGTAAAAGAGTCTGTCACCTTTTTACTGGTTGTGTTCAGCGAGTTCTCTGGCCTCTTTCACAAGGTCCATCAGAGTGGAGAACACGGGGATGTCACTTGGCTGAAGACCCATCTTCTGGATCTGAGACAAACGACAGTACAGAGCATGAGAATAATCAAAAGTATTTCAGGTTACAGAAGTTAGTAACAGTTTGTCCGTGTGTGTTTGTGCACGTGTCACCACCTACCTGTTCCCCCAGGTATTCCACATCCAGTGCCAGCTGAAGTCGGATCTTGCCGTCGTCTGTAAGGCCACCGTTCGCTCCCGTCGTGGTAGTCGTGGTTGCACCCTTTCTGGCTTGCTTTAGTCGCTTCAGACTCTCCTCCATCTTTCTTACTGAACTCAGCACCTCTGAGATGGTCTCATAGTACCTGAACAACAGAACGATGTAAAATGAACAGCAGCTGGAATAGCTTATTCTGTAAACAGCACAGGCACAGGCTCTACTTTTTAAATCTTAAACACTGGTACTGTACAATGGATCAATGTATGTTTGCAGGTGCGTATTCGTGTTTATTCTGTATTACCTCTGTGTGCAATCTGACAGTGCAACTCGCAGCCACTCTTGTGCCGTAGACGGGGTGACTAGACCTGTTGAGTCAGTCAGCAGCTGATGTAAAGGACGTAAGGCGTTGTCCATGTAGGCTGATGCACGCACAGGCACATCCTGTTCAGGGAGGAAGTAGAATGTTGTATGCACAGCGAGGTGTGATGAAATACACGTTGATAGAAAGCTCCATTTAAAGTTCATGGTTAATATGCTGTCCGGACATTTCTGTCACAACAGCTCCAGAATCAATTTCAAAAGGTAAAATATAAATAAAATATATCCTGGTAACTCTAAGTATCTGCTGACACTGATAAATACTGAAGAGTTATCAGGACATCCGTATTCAAAAGTTATTGGTGTGTCTGTGTGCTGTATGTGTGTTTCCTCCTATATTCACTGTGCAATAGTGACTCCCAATAACAAGGACTATGCCAATAATGCTACAGAAAATGTTGATATAGAAAACGGAGGTACCTAAAATGGAGGATTGGGTTGAAGCGATGCATAATATTTTTATAATGGAAAAGCTGACTTTCTCAGTTAGACTAGAATCAGATAAATTTAAGATTTTATGGAATAACTGGGTTGATTTTGTAACAGCATTTAGAACAGACTTTATCTGGTAAAAACAAGGGATCTTATGGACCCCCTTGGTTCTGGCTACACATTTTAAATGTTTAAGGTTTACAAGATTGTGTTCAGCATTTTCCTTCATCAGGAGTGAAAGGACTTTATATGAGGGGAATGAAAATGTGGTTGGTAGGGACTCATACTCATATGTAGTGTACTGAATTTTGTGTTTAATTGTGAAGTTTAGTATATTTATGTCTATGATCCCTGGTGTGAAGTATTTGCATGATCTACATACATGGAAATCAAATGTGTGAGATGCTGAATGTTAATGGAACAATGCTGAATGGATTCAATAAAAAGATAATTACAAAAAAAAAAAAAGAAAATGTTGATATAGTTGCAGCTAAACAGCAGCATTGCATTGACGAAGTAATGCTATTAGCCATTAAGGAGCAGACAGACTAACTGAGCGAGTAAGCGAGTGGAGGAATGAATGATGAGCGTGTTTTACAGAAAATTCTTGGCACAAGGTCAACTAACTGGAGTCCAGTAAGTGGACCTTGATTTTTTTTTTTTTTTTTTTTTTTTGGTCAAACTGCCATTTTCAAGATCGATTATTAACCTTTACTGTAAATGATTACGTTACTTTCTGGAACTCTGATGTGTTTTAGAGTCCCCACATTGGTTTCATTAATATACAATGCAAAGGCAAATAATAACGTCTGAATGAAATGCCATTCGAATATTAACATGCGTAATAAATCTGACCATTCAATGATTTTCAAAATATGAAATTGTGACCTTTAAGTCGAGCATTTCCATCAGGAAAAAAATGCATACGTGACAACACAGTTCCGAGTGCATTAGCCCTCCAGGTTCTGACTAAACCTGACTATCAGTGCTTTCCGATGTTTGTTCATGTGTATGCTTGCAGCTTCACTGACCTTATTAGTTCTGCGGTAGAGCCGTGGAACCTCAGAGGCACTCTTCAGGAAGCGGCAACTGCGTTCAGTCAGATGCTGGGTCATCCTGGTGTTCAGAGTGGGGATGCTACTTGACAGGCAAGCCTTGGAGTCTAATAAAGCATCTGAGACAGAAGAGAACACTAGTAAATGCAAAAGTACACACTGCTTAGAGTCTGAGATACCTATGCTGTGCTATAGCCAAGGACAATGAGCCAGGACATTATTATATCTTGTGACAGAAATATTGTCTTGGAAGATGTTTAAAAGCCTGGTGGTGATGAAATGGCTACATTTTAAATGTCAGTGATCATTGATTTATGTTTGTTTAATTACAAGACTACAGCAGACAAAATAATTACCCCCAAAAGATGTGAAATTCCACTCGAGTCAGTTTCTGTTCAAGTAAACATCTAATTATGTCCTAGAGTATGCTAGAGTCATAAAATCACCTGCACATTTCTTTCTAATTTTTTTTTTCATGACAAAACATTGCAGAGTAAGATGGAGCAAACACAACACAAAGGCATCGTATATGGGTAGCTCACCTTCCACAACAGCAAAATTTTTGAATCCAATGGCCTCTAACCGCCGTCTGACCATCTGTGACAACTCTGATACCTAAGAGACAAAAGAACAATTCTGATGACAGCGATGCCAAATTTAGAAGATTAACCCAGTAAAAGTCTAAAATCAACTTATGTGAATACATGTGTTTAGTTTGTGTGTGTGTGTGTGTGTGTGTACCTGCTCCTGCAGCTTTTGGATGTCAGCTGCAATATAGACCAGTTGTTTGGTGGACAGGGAGGTAGGACTCCCACTCTCGCTACCGCCCTCATCCATTGATGTTCGGCTGGAGGTGGAGGAGGCTGAGCTCGGCAGAGGCCTGGTTGGCTCTTTAGTCACTTCTGGGGCTGGGGTCTTGGTCAATACCTGTGCGGACACCGATCAAGATTAAAAAAAAAAAAAAAAAGAGGAGCAAGTTGCAGCAACAGGCTATTCACTCTTAAAAAATATTTTTAAATCATTACATTCTTCGGGTTTATTTTTAGTTTACCTCATCAAGAAACTTGGCATATCGTGCGTAGAGCTGCAACGTGAGCTTCCAGAGGCGATGAGCCAGAGGTGACAGATAGACTTTGTCTGACCAACATCTCACTAGACAGGAGCACAACACCTCAGATACCTGCAGGTGGTATGCACTGCCAGCTGGATATGAACAGACAGAAATACACATTTGTTACTGCAGGTAAAATATTAGGTACACACAGGCGTTCAAGATAGAAGGTATTCACACCTGGTGCCGCCTCTAGTCCATCACTTATGGCATTCTCCAGACTTCCTGCTATTTCCTTGTACCTGAAAAACAAGAGGCGGCACACAGAGAGTGGAAGAACAAAACAATCAATGTGTTGTCAGCTGATTTCTTCTTGCATCAGCTCTGATGTGAACACGCTCATGTTGAAACATCGCGTGTGCGTTGGAAATTATGGACTTTTCCAGACAAGTTGTACTGTGCAGGTGTGTATTGAGAAATGAGGACACAAGCTCTAATCTTTACAGTGCGTGCGTGTGTTTGTGGGGGCGGGAGGAGATTGACAAACAGTAGACAACTTCTCTGCTTTTTCACACAAATCAATGGCGATTCAGTCAAGGTCCAGTGTCATGTTTATGGGTTGTGTTTAGTAATGCGCTGACACACATCCTCGATTTTCATTTTGCTTCTTGTCATCATTCTGCAAGAAACTTACACCCATAAGCAATTTTCCAGATTCCAATAATAATAAAAAAAGAAAAAGGGCTTTGTTCATCTTGTGAACTTCTGCCAACTTGTCTTTTGCCCCTCAAACATGCTGACAGGCTGCAATTTTAATCAAAGTTTGTCTCTTGAGTCATTAAAGCAAGAGCCCGACAATTCCTCATAATACACGCTGCGCAGAAATTTCACCTTCACCAATGTCTGACCATATTGACCACATGTATGAGGTTCCAGGAAGTCTTTAAGTAGTTGTATAGCTTTCTCCCCCCCAGATTTCTGGAACTCTCACCTAACACTATGGTTGGCCAGCTGTGTGGCGATGAGAACGAAGCCGCAGTTTGGACTTCTCTCTCTCGCTTTCTTTTTGCAAAATTATGAGCGTCTGCCAGGAGAGACCCTTTCCCCTTCGAGGGTGGCCGTTCAAAACAACTGTCAATACTTTTGCACTCTGATGTAGCCAGACAACACAACCTACAAACCAGTGTGACATACACAGTGTAATCTATAAGCTGTATTATAATATATAATATGCACCGTAGCTGAAAGTAGACAGGGAGGTTCCATTTGTTGTGGAAGCTGGTATATGAGGGGTGTACTCTCAGTCTCTTCACACTGGCCTGCGAGCTGCACTGACGCTCGAACTTCCGCACAAACTCCATGCTCGCGCTGTAACGCTAGAAAAGAAGGTAAAGAGTCAGCAGAGGTGAAACAACTTAATATATATAGCTCTGAAGGATGAGACAGCATACAGTAAACAAAAGCTTTAAAAAAAAGTGAAAGCGTGCGCCAGCTGTGTCACTGTGGCTGTACCTCAAAGAATATGTCGGGGTTTCCAGGGTTGAAGAGGTACGCCAACCTCTCCTCGATCCCTTTGATCATCTCCGGCCACACAGAGTTCACCAGGAAATCATAACCTGGCACTGTGTCAGCTTTGTCACTGAGGGTAGAGGCGGCAGCAGCATATTAAAAATATATTACATCATCTACATTGTCACTGCTTCTGCCATTCATTTGTTTTTTTTTTTCAGCACAAACTAGGAACAGTAATTATTTTAGAAAAAAACACCAGACAGAAACTGTCAGAGTTGACACTTTTATGACAGAAATGTTCAAATATGTCGAGAAAATGATGCATGGAAATGATGAAGATCAAATATTCTGAATGCAACAGAAAGCAGCCAATTAGAGGCTTTCAACACACAACAAAGAACTACTTGATCTGTGCATGCTTTGAATTAATTTGCCTCCATATTGATGTTATCAATACCTGGATATGGCTCCTCCAGTAACCTCCCTAAGTAGTCTACAGTGATGAGGAACAAAATCCAACAGTCTGGAGTACATCAGCTGGAGACCATTTGAGCTGGACTTCACCACCTCTTCTACAATCACCTAAAAGAGGGAGAGAACAGGAGAGGATGTTCTGGTTAAGTTATAAATAAATATATTCAAAAGAAGACGTCAGTAATAAACAGTATATTAAGTGTTAAGTGTGACGTGTTTACCTGGTCCATATATGGTTTAACCAGCACCTGGCCTACTAAGGCCTCTGCATCTCGAGTCTTGTCTATGGTGGCATATGTCCTCAGGCAGTGACGCACCATGTCCACATTGGATGTCTGCAGACCCTCGATCAGTAGGCCCTCCAGAGACTGCTGCAGCATGGAGGTGATCCCTGCAATGCGCTGGCAGAGGACAGAACCTTATCACATACACAGTTAAAAGAAAAGAAAAGAAGTATATTCCAGCAAACACATAAACATAACAAGAGAATCATGAATCAATGCAAAAACTAGGAACTCTGTTGATTGAAGAGAACAGACACAGACGGACTGCAGAGAAACTGATTATCTTTGTTAAATAATTACGGGACCGATAGATTGACAGAGGAGCAGTCAGACAGATAAACTGACTAAGAGAGTGGCTATTGCTTCATCAGCTGTCTGACTGATTGACCTATTAACACTCACAGGTCTGACTTTGTCCAGAAGGGGCATGCCTTTACTCTGCACAGCGTGGAACTGCAGCTGGTTGAATTCTGTAGCAATCCTCTCCAGGATCTGACCTGCTAACAAGGGACTGTACATATACAGACAGACATGAAGTCAGACACAAAAAATACTGCACTACGACCTGCCCTCATTCCCCCACACATTATCTTTACAGTTGGTTTGTTAGCGTGTCAGTTTCCCACCTGCTGATCTCCAGAGAGCTGGATTCCTTGGAGTTCTGTGAGTGGAGGATCTTCTCAATCTTCTCCACTGAGCGCACCACCTGAATCAGCCTCAATACACACACCTGATAGATGGGATAATAAAACAATGGCGATAATTAGTTGAGATCATCCTGCAGAGTGGAAGTAGAAGTAATTCAAACGCAGGTTAACAGTCTGTGTGGCACCAAATACAGCTTGTTGAAAATCATAAAACAATTTTTTTTTTTTAAATAACTGAAGTCAGACAGGAAGACGAGGAGCTAAAACCTTTTTTTTCTGCAGATCTTCCTGTTTGGACAGCTGGCTGTCTATAGCCTGAATCACTTCACTAACACAGGAGCGCAGACTCTGCAAGAGATAGCAATGAGAAACATTCATGAACACTGTGGGAGGAATTAATCAAAGCGTACAGTTCATTCAGTCGGGACACATACCATAACCTCCTCTCGTAGCTGTCCGAGTGGCACAGAAAGCTGATTGAGGGCTTTGTCCATCCCCACCTGAGATGAACGAGCAGAGATCTGAGATTAGGAGCAGTCTACCCTCACACTATCACATTTTTTTATGTTTTTTTTTTTTTTTTAGAGCCCAACAGAACTGAACTTTTGGAGCTGATGCCAATTTTGATACATGAGAATAAAAGCCAGACAACAAATGGCCAATATTCTTCTCAAAGCAAAAAACCCTGTAGCAACCAATAATGTACTGAAGTCCAATAATGTAATACCTGCCAATAACGTAATAATTTGGGCTATTTTAAATGTAATTACGCCAATAACGTAATAACATGCCAATAATGTAATAAAGTTTTTTACGTTATTGGCTTAGCATTAAAAAAAGTGTTATCTGATAATGTAATAATACATAAACAGGACTGCATTTCTTGGAAATAAAAGATTATTCTGCAGTTTTTGTGCAGTTTGCTCATCAAAAATATATTAAGTGCATGGCGTACTCACCAAGGCTGCGTAATTATGGTTATTTAGACTATTGTTTATTTGCTTAGACATGTATATTCATAATGTCATTGTTATGGAGGGATATTATTAAATTCATTACTGTGAAGTGTCTATGGCAGTTAGAAGAGAACAGTCATGTGACCTACATGTGTTTGTGTTCGATAAAAAAAGTCTAATCAGTCTAAGTTATTACTAAGTTATTACATTACTGGCACGTTATTACATTATGGCATGTTATTACATTACTGGTTGCTACAAACCCTGTTATCAAAGTCGACAGTAGCAGCATTACATAACATAACACCAGTGACCCTTGTTTCCATCCAGGGGGTCCCTGTGGATACTGTAGAGGAGTATTAGTACCTGGGGGTGTACTTGAATAATAAATTGGACTGGACAAGAAACACAAAAAGGGCCAAAGCCGACTCCTCTTCCTAAGAAGGCTGAGGTCCTTTAACATCTGCCGGACAATGCTGAGGATGTTTTATGAGTCTGTTGTGGCCAGTGCGATCTTCTTCGCTGTCACATGCTGGGGCAGTGGGCTGAAGATCGCAGACACCAACAGACTAAATAAACTGATCAGGAGAGCTGGTGATGTCGTGGGGTAGGAGCTGGCAGGCTTCAGTCCATATTGGACAATGCCTCACACCCTCTCTACGACACACTGACTCTGCTCGGCTCCTTCAGCAGAAGACTCCTCTCACTTAGACGCACCACAGAGCGACACAGGAAATCATTCCTGCCTGCGGTCATTAAACTCTATAACGCCTCCCTCAGAGAGTCAGACCGCCTTCTGTAATCTGACACAAACACTCGATCACTTTTTGCAGTTGTTGCACATTATTTAACTGTAAATTTGATCTTTTATATATCTTTTTTATACATATGCTGATCTTAATAGATGATTACTTATTTAACATGTTGTTTTTGTTTGTATACCTGGAGTATTGTAACAAAAATAATTTCCCCCTGGGATTATTTAAGCATTTCTGATTCTGATGAGATATCTGCTCGTATTAAACAATGAACATAACTGACATATTTGGCATGATATTTTTGTACACACCAATACCAATATGTTTGTGATAAAATCAACTAAAAGTGATGTGTGTGGCCAAAAAAATATCATAACTAAAGATGAAGCTTTCCTTTTCAACATGTTAACAGACACTGACAGTGATGCCTTCATTGTCTCCTGTGGACTACAAGCTGCTGCTGCTGCTGCTGCTGCTGTCGTTGTTGTAGTAAAGTTAAAAGTTTTGCAGTGTGCAACATTAATCCGGACTGACCAGGTTGGTGGAGAGGTTAACAAAGTCGGCGTAGTCCTTGTTGATGAGCTCCACCATGGCTGTCTTCAGCAGCTTGTAGTAAAGCTCCAGGTCCTCTCTCATCTCCTCCAGCTGGACCTGTTTGCGACACTCGGCCACAAACTGGTCGACGTCAAAGTCATCCTGCAGACAGACAGACCAGAAGGAGACAGACAGACAGAGAGACAGACACGTTTAGAGAGGACAACAAACAGGACAGAGGTTCAACAAACAGGACCACAGCTGGTTTAGCATCATACGCTATCGTCAGCCTCATCGTTACCTTCATAAAAACATCCTTATCGAAGCACAAAGAGTCTGGTCCCTTCGGTAGATTCATGTTGGGTTATAAAACAAAAGCAGAGCCACGACACAGACACAGAGACAGTCTCAGAAACAGTCTCAGACACAGAAACTGTCTCACGCCTCTCGCAGCTAGCTGTAACCGAGCTTCCGCAAACATGGCAAGCGCACCAACGAGGAAGAAGACTTCACTCGGACAGGTGACAGTGATGCTGCAAGCGCCCCCGAGAGGCAGCGACAGGTAACTGCACCGTGGCAAGGACAGGACAGGCGTCCAAAACAAGCGTCTTTTTAAGCCTAGAGCACTAATGTTGGGTGATTTTCACCCACACAATTCTTGTCATGTGATTTCCATTGTGTTGCATTGGTTTTCTTGGGTAGCTTCAGCCTGCTCACTGATGTCGTTATTGCTATGTTTGTTTCCCTCCTCCCATCTATGGTTTTTTCAAGGGTGATTTTCACCCGACGTTAGTGATAGTGAGTCCCATTTTTTTGTCTATCTGAAAGACTGTGCCTTTACCAGACAAGGCTCACATGTCCCAGGAATGGGTGGACCAAAGAACAAGTTCCCAACTCCATTATTATTATTTTTTTGTTAGGAATTTTCTGGTTAAGGATTACCTAATTTTTCAATAACTTTGTCCTCCATGGTACCTTTTTTTATTTTATGTGATATTGTATATTGGGAAATTAAAGAAGAGTACTACAATTTGGCATACAGTGTAACTGTATTTTATATGGGATATTATATCTGGTAAAATATACCCAACGTTCATTTCATGTGACTCTATTACTGTCCTCAGGGGTCTTCAATCTTTTTCAGCCCAAGCACCCCTTGGACAAGAGACAAACAGAACAGGGACCCCCATATCTAATTCATTTTTTAATAACTATACTATATAATTGTTGTGGTTAAATTGCTGGAGTCAAAGGTCAATGCTGAGGTCAGGAAGGAGGAAAGTGTTCAGGAGCCTCTGATGTCTTATGCTGTATTATTTATTGACGCTTGATCAAGGAGAATTAGAGACACTCTCAAAGTTCATCAGAAGTGCCTGAGTCGGTCTCACATTCTGCCCAACTCATCCTGGTGGATCGACTTTAAACCCAAAGATAACACCACAAATACTACACACCCAGAATTAGTCAAAGAGAATGTTTTTACACATGGAGGTGTTATTGTCAGAATATTCTAGTCTGGAGACACAGATGTCTGTTTACGCAGATTGGAACGTCAACGGCAAGCTATCTATTATGTCTAGGAAGGCAGCAACAGGTCTCTTCGACCCTGGGCACCACAGTGTTGAGATAGACTGGCACCCACTGTTCTCAACCAAAGCCAATCAATTAATACTGCTGAGGACCTCAAGGCCCACACGTGACCTCGTGTAACCTAAGGATAGAAAACTCCATAACAATAATAACTTTTATATTTACTTTATTCACCCTTTATTTCACCTTATTAACCTATATATATACTGGGTTATTAGCCTATATGTTTTTTTTTATAATTGATAAAAAAGTTCATGCATAATTATTATTGGTTATTAAATGCCAAGAGCTGTGCATCTTTGGACATGTCCATTGATTCATGCAACTGGCAGACCCCGTGCAGTACCTCTGCCCTAGGTTGTTATTTGGAACAGTTTAAGATATTTAATCTGTGGCTCTGGTTGCCGCCATGTTAGCAGTACTGCCTCTTCATAGGTGGCCCTAAGGGCGCTACTGAACGACGCCTAAGTGCTACCTGTAATAGCACCCACCTGTCAATCAAAGCGGTCACACTGTTAATTATGCATAACTTTAAGCCTTAATATAATTTGATCTGGTGGTTCTATAAAAACTCAGCTCATACAGTTGTCATGAACGGGGGGGAAAACAGTTTTTTGTACCAGGCTGAAACATGTTTATTTCTGCTGTGAAGTTGGACATTTTAATATGGGCGCTGATATGGAGCTGGGGGAGATTGAATTGTTCTGTAGCCAAACCCAAGTGGCTGTTTGAGGAACTGCAGTTTTTGGCTTTTCTGCTTTGGCTTCCCTCACAGCCACTGAAGCTGCCTACTTGTCTTGACACTGGCCAGAGTCATTAAAGATGTTTGATCATGTTTATGGTCGCACTAGGCCTACGGGGTGTCAAATAATGTGGCACGCTAATGACCCAATGAGCAACTCTAACAATGTGCCCTGTATCCTTATGGATTTTTGAGGCTGCTTACACTTTAAACTGAAAATGTTGCTGTCCGTAGGTTTCACACCTGAAAATCCACATAGCTAGTTTTTGTGTGTTGTTTTTTTTTTTGTTTCATTAATAGTTATATTCCAAAAATAAATAAATAAATAAATATCTGGGCTTAAAAATTATATATATATATATAATACAATCATAATAATAATAATAACCACACAAATTATCAGCAGATTAAGTTTTTAACTTCTTGCACATGTTGGCCTAAATGTTGACAATAAATTTAAATTTTTGACCTTAAAATTTTTTAGCATTGTGTCTAAAAAAACAATAGACAATATCAACATTTACAAACTCCATCTGCTAAGGAAGAGCTTGTCATACTACAGGATCCAACAGTTTCAGTTTTCAGGTTTATTTGTCATATGCAGTTCAACACAGGGTCAACAATACACTGAAATGTGTTGGATGAGAAAAACAGGTCAGCTCGGCTTTAAGAGGGCTAATTGTGTCCTGTATGTGTATAAAGGATAAAAATAAGATGAGCTAAAGACATAAAATCCAATACTATAAGATTTTAGGTAAAACAGAATAATATAATATGAAAAATATGTTTAGGTGCACTAAGTGTCTAAGTGTGTCACTAAGTGAGTCAAGGTTGTGTCAAGCATATACAAGTTTTGGAGAAGTATCACTGGATCAATAGATACGAGCATACTATACTACAATATTTAAAATATTGTATTAGGAGTAAAGTGACGTGTACACAGGGGTATAGCACAGAGTATCAGTACTGGTTGATTGCCTTTATGTAGACAGCCACTATATGAACCTTGTGTTGAGATGAATTTGGTAAATATGCAAGATGTTTGTGAATGTTTAGTGTGTTTTATTATCTGTCATTACAAAACAAACAAAAACATAAACCTAAATATTTTTTCATTCTGTTCATTTTGTGTGTTCAATATTTCATTCTAATGTTACATGGCCATTAATCATCACATTTCTGTCCATGTTTTAGCCCCAGCAGCTGCTCCTCTCTGAGTTTGGATGAGAACATGCATCTTATTGGATGACAGAGCAGGGCATGGTGTCAGGTGATGCAGAGGCAGCCACTACTCTCTCTATTTTCTCTCTGTGTGGAGAAATCACTGGCCTCTCAACCCGGATGCTGTGCCACAACTCTTGGTGATTTCGCCCAGTGCGCAGCGCTGTAGGCAGAGCGAGGAGGCGGAAATATTTCAGTACCCTTGAGGCGGACAGCTCTCCGCGGATCCGCACGCCGGGCTCCGCCGCATCCAAGGCTGGAGGACAGGGGGGTGGGTATCATTATTCATACCCAAGACAGGGGAGGGTGTAGCCAGCTACATTAAAGGCGAACACATCGTGACTACTTGCACGCTGCTGAAGCCGTAGTGAAAGAGTGAGAGAGGGGAGGAGCAGAGCAGCATCACCACACTGAGAGATGGCGGAGTGCGGGCGGAAGGCGCTGTCTCTCCTGGAAGCGGCCCGCTCCCGGTACGAGAGCCTGCAGATATCCGACGACGTGTTCGGTGAGTCCGGGGATGATAGCAGCGACAATCCCTTCTACAGCACCTCCGGAGACTCCGACTCAGACAACTACATAGCCGAGGTAGGCGAGGACGATCAGCAGCCGAAGCACCACCACCAGAAACGGGGCGATAAGGAGAGTGCGCACAGCTGGGGGTCCGGAGGTGGCAGCGGTGGGAGCAGCGGAGCCGGTCCCCCGGGCTCTCTGTCCCGTAGTCAGGCAGATGAGGAGGGATGGACGGAGAACCTGCAGGATGTCACGGTGCCGCCGTACAAAGAGACATATGGTGAGACGTGATGCACGATGAATAAGGTCATTTGCGCAACGGGAGGGGAGAGAGAGACCTGTGTGGGTGTGTGGTGATTGGATGGAGACATGGAAGACACAGTGCAGTCCACCTTTGTGTGTTTTTCAGGTCAGGCAGGACATTTGTGTGGCTCTCAATCTGGTGCCAGAACAGCACACAAAAGGCTATTGCTTTGGGACAACTGGAGGCTTGTTTCATGCTCGTGTGTGTGTGTGTGTGGTGTGTGTGTGTGTGTGTGTGTGTGTGTGTGTGTGTGCATGCATCCACCTTGTGAGTGTGTGAGTGACAGAGAGAAGCATGACACTGCATCGTTAATTGCTGTATTAAGTTAATGGCAAACGCTTAGCCTTTGATACTTCACCCCTTGGTGCTGTGGTACACATGCTGGCCTGTGTGTGTGTGTGTGTGCATGTTTAATTTAGAGAAGCAGCATGTTGTCTCTCCTGGTTCTACACACACACACATATGCACACATATTGCATAAAGCTTATAGTTTATGTATGTGTGTAGGATACCCACTCTGGCTCTTGTCCTTCTGCACCAAGTTAATTAACTGACTGTATTAACGTGAGACACAAGCTCAAGGCACCCTGGTTTTGGCTGCACACTTTCTCTTCTAATGTGTGTGTGAATCGTGACAGCACCGTGCACCCACACGGCTCTGTCTCTCTGTCTTTGTCTCAGTGTGTTTTTGTGATGCATGTCCAAAAGCAGCGCCTCACATGCTGTTTAAAACCCACTCCTAGCCAACAAGTAACTACAGTCAGCAGTGTCTCTACTCAATAAACTGTTTTTTTTTTGTTTTTTTAATCTATTTATCTGCCACTAAGTGCAGTACGCATCAGGGAGTAGGGTTTTTGGTTTATAGTGCAGCACCTTCTGTCGTCTCTCTCTGCCTCAGCTGAAGCAAAGTCGATTTTGTGAGAATGCCATCCTGTATCCACCGTGACATGTTGCACTGAGGCACCCATGGAGGTGAACCAGCATATGGCTGAAGCAGATATGGACCAAGCCCATGTGCTCACACACATTGAAAACAAGCATGAAACACACACACACACACACACACACACAGGCTGTGGTGACTAGTGTCTGAGCTGTATGGCGCCCCAGATTGAAGATGGTTGCATCAGCTTGTCTCGCAAAGCAGGTCACCAAATAAAAGCCAGAACAGCTCTGTTTATGTGTACATGCTCTAGATCTCATTTGCACTCAGCCCAGTCAAACAGCTAACTACAGTAGTCCTGCTTTGTGAGGACGTGTCCAAAATATTCAGAATCAAACCGAGCTGAGCTGAGATACCATAAGAGATAAGAGAAAGGTTACAGGATGTTCTGTACTCCCATGCACATCCTGCTCCGTCCCGCTCCATTTGACTGTTTTTGCTGTGTTGACTTAAGATAGTGAAGCAGCAGGTGTGTCTGTCTGCTTTTGGATAGTCTGGACTGGTTTGCAGAGATACAGTTAGTGATTGTTTGCACAGGCACAGCTAGCGTGGGTGTGGTCTTGCCATCCTGCATCAATGTTGGATGCAGGATTCCCAGGAAGCATAAATACACCTCAGACCTCAAGTAGCTCTGATTTAATCGGCCTAAAGAGTAAAGATCCACTGCATCCTCCTGAGCACCAGCATATCCTCACTGATTTGAATGCCATGGGATGGTAAGTGCTTAAGCTAAAGTTGACCCACGGTGGAAATATCAACAATATTTTTTTATCATGTGCTTGGATTTCTCTGTCTAGCTACCTGCCCACATGTCTGTTTGTCTTCCTGTCAATTTCTCCGTCTGTCTGTGTGTCTTAGTGTCTGGCAGTGACAGTGCTGACACAAATGCGACAGATGGTGACAGCTCCACTCCTTGGAGACTGTGCACCCCGTACATAAGTCATCAGCCGCCGTCATAAACTTCTTCCAGCTGATTTGTTTTCTTTGAGTTTGTTTACATTTACAGTAGCACACGTTTGAAATAAAAAGGTGGTTTACCCAAGGTTGACGTGTTATCTCTATCTCAGCATGAGAGGATTTCCCCCTGCAGTGGGAGAGGGGGGTGGCAAAGGACCAAGCCAAGGATTATGAAGCATACATCCACATCTTCGATTATATAACCACCTTATCGTGATGTTGAAGGGAATTAAAGAGCTATTCATTGGTTCGCTTTGCTGAGCGCATCTGGTAGATTAATGGTACTCTCCACATGTCAGGTTTATTTGCCTGACCCTGTAGTTCAGACTGTCAAACACTCGGTCTGAATGTTGCCTCTTAACATTGCAGAGCCACTTAGAAAGAAAACATGCACTTACACGGATACACTATGCATTTAAATACAGAATGCTACTGTAAGGTATATTTATCATTCATGCATATTTATTAACACACACTCCTTCATTAATTTAATCCATCACAGGGCCTGCATATGGAGAAAATACAAAATAAAATTGAATTAAAGTAAATGTAAATATCAAAATACTGAAACACAATAACATTAATTTACCGCCCACAACAAAATTCATATAACACTGATATTAACATGTACTACTAGAGGAATAAAAGTATAAAGAATGGACGTCGTATGTGTGACATCACCCACAGGTTTCTAAAGATGAAGCTCAGAATACATCAAATTATATTAAGTCCTAAAGTTATTCATAATTAACAGCATGGCCGCTTTGACTGACATGCGGGTGCCCTTACAGATGGTTTGTTTGAGCAACCAGGAGTCATTCAGATGATGCGAAAGAAGTGGAACTACCAACATAGTGGTGGGCAGAGCCACCGCACTGAGCTTCAAAACAGCTTCTCAGAAACCTACCGGTGACGTCACACATAAGACGTCCATTCTTTATACTGTTAGTGATCTCTTCATGATGTACTGTGTATCATATAAAATGTTTTTATTAATACTGTCATATTTTTTCGAGTATATTTCCCAGCCATAGCTTGAATTTGTCTGAGGAAATAGAAATAAATGACAGTCGTGTTCTCTTTATGTAACTTAAAGCATGTTATTATTTTCTACACGAAGGGTTTATCCCCCAGAAACTACACAGTAATCTCTCATTCTCAAATCCATGACCATTAAAGCTCGGGCAGGCAGATGTTTGTCCCTCGACAACTGAAATACTACAACAGCTTAGGGAATATACATTTCAAAGCGTCCCTTGTAGATGAACATCAGATAATATTAGTCTGAAAGATGAATTATGTAAGTGTTTAATTCTGTTTTATCAGATTTTCCTAGGTTGGAGATCAGCTGACAGGGCTGCATAAAGAAAAATCTATAGAGGAAGTATTCAGTGACAGAAACAATTCCATTATCCGTAAAAATGATAAGTTCTTCCTCGGGTTGTGTTTTTTGGCTTACTCGCAAGATGAGCTGAGGTGAGTCATTTTGCCTCGGTGGACCTTCCATCTGGATGTCTGATGTTTTTATCGAGGACTGGCTCGCTCCGGGGAAAGTACCGCTAGATTTTACATTCAGCTTTCAAGTCTAATGGAATGCAAATGAGTAGATTTTTCAACTGTGCCCTCGCTACTTCTGCTGTCTTGGCCACAAGCATCTGCTCTACTTTCTTCTTCTGCTGTCTTTTTTCCTCTTCCTGTCCTCCTCTGCATGTTGCTTAAGTCTTGTAGGGTACATGTTTATCTTTTATCTCAACATTATAAGACTGAATCAAAAAGCTTTTTTAATGGGATGTTGTTTAGCTCAGCTGATAGAGCAACTGCCCCATGTAAAAAAGGCTCAGTCCTTGCCGTGACGGCCCAGCGTTCGAATCTGACCTGTGGCTTTTTCCCGCATGTCATCCCCCACCTCTCTCTCCACAATCCTGTCACTCTTCAAGCTGTCTCTGTCAAAAAAAGGCCAAACCAGTAGCAGCCAACCACTCAGGATCATAAAAAGGAAAGAGTGTGAGAGAGTGAAAACCTTGTTCGGCGCTGTTCAGAGATAATGAGATCACACTGTTCAATTGAGCCTGAAGTTGTTCTGCTCAATGTCCAAATTCAAGGATGCAACAACCTTTGAGAAAATCCCTAATTACTACTAGAGCAAACACATCCAGCCAGCTACTCCTTTGTGTATTGACTTTGCAACTTCAATGCAAGACCTTTTAAATGTGAGGTAAATGTCACCTTCCCGTCTGTAAACTACAGTAGTGAATGGCAAAATAGGAAGGGGAGAAAAAGAAGAAAAGGCTTACCCGTTATCTGGAAAGACGCTGAACAGAAGGCACAGACTGGCAGTCAGTTGTTGAATAGCCACGAAAGAACACGTATTATATGACAAACTCATCAAGTTACATACTAGAATGTGGCATTTTAACTAGTTTTCAGCTCATTTTACCATAAACTGTACCAGATTAGGGTTAGGGTTAGTTACTTTGAGCCATTTTAACTGTTTATTACTGTAATATTTTCAACTGTTATTAATTAAAACTAACTATTCTAGCTGTTAATTACTTTAAGCTGACTATTTCAGTCATTACTTTAAGCTACCACTAACTATTTTAAGTATTTTAAACTATTTATTATAACTATTAATTACTTTAATTTAACTATGTAACTGGCAATTACTTTAACTATTTTAACTAATTCCTTTAAGCTTACGCTAACTGCTTTCACTGTTTTACTCTGGAGTAATTATTTTAGCCGTTATTTATAAGAGATATATTATATATATATATATATAGAAATAACTAATTTATCACCATTTACCGTTTACCCATACTTTTAGCTATCTACATCAACCATTTATCATCACGCTTGGTGGGAATTGTTGGGCCTCTGTATATATTATTATAAAGAGTGCAGGCTAGAGCTGCTCTACGTGGAAAATATCATGAGATAACTTTTTTTATGATTTGGCGTTTTATAAATAAAGTTGAATTTTTGGTTAAAAGGGTCAATTCTGCCGTTTAAACATCACTATCTATCATCAGCTGATGCTTTACTGACACTATAACATCAGACGACTTTCAGTCATGGTTCCCTCCTGACCTGATATGATTTTGACTCATTGCCTGCCATCGCACCAAAGCCACAAGGCACTGAATCCTTCCACAAGCAGAGAAACAGCACGCCGAGACAAGGATCACAGTGTGGTGACTGTCATGTTGTGTAAAGCTCCTAACCGCTGCCCTGGGCTTGTGACATACACACCAAATGCTGCTTCATGAAAGAGCATAACGATTATGTGAATGTAGTGTGATCTTCTGACCTTGATTATTGGATATTCATTGGATATTATTGACAATGCAGTTCATGCAAACAGAAAACAGTTTGTATGGATCCTACACAGCCTTAACAGTGACAGCTCAGTGTCACAGTGTCAAAAGGGAAATCCTTTACAGCAAAGTCAATCAAATTGAAGGCCTGGTCCCAAAGTTTAGAAGCTGATATTACGTGACAGTTGTGTCAGTGAGATAGAACTTTTTTATCTGTCAATCTGTCTATTTTCCTCTGCTATAATTTTTAACACTTTTTTTTTTTTTACCTCTTTCCTGTGCTGATCCAGGCCCTGCTCAAAAGCTGCCAGCCACCGCCACAGCCCTGGACTTCTTCCAGCTCTTTGTCCCAGACAATTGCATCCAAAACATGGTCGTCCAGACAAACATGTATGCCAAGAAGTTCCAGGAGCGCTTCGGCTCAGATGAAGGCTGGCGTCCTGTCACAGCCCAGGAGATAAAGGCCTTCCTGGGCTTTGTCACCTCCACCAGTGTGCACCGCTGTGAGTCGGTGCTCAGCATCTGGAGCTCGGGCTTCTTCAGCAACCGGAGCATCGCCTTGAAGATGAGCCAGGCACGCTTTGAGAAGATCCTCAAATACTTCCACATCGTGGCTTTCCGGCCATCACAGGGAAGCAACCAGGGCCTGTACAAGATCCAGCCCTTCCTGGACTCTCTGCAGCAGTCGTTCAGCTGCACCTTCAGACCTTCACAGACACAGGTGGGTGCACTCTAGTCCAGGTCTTGGTCTCTATAAAGCATCTTTTGTTTTAAGAAATGTGACAACTTGTAGAGTTGATTTATAGTATAGCTTTAAATAAATGTCATCCTCAGTCTGGTCGGGCATGTAGTTTTACTTTGAGGTACAGTTCATTCTTTTAACACACTTTTAATACAGAAGCTTGCTTTTTGCTGTTGAAGTAGGCCAAACCAACTAAATAGCTCCCACAAGGAGTCTCAGTTTGAAAACCGTCTACACAGCAAGTATGTGGGTGACTCATTTGTAACAGACTTCCCCTCCAGAGGACTTGTATTCAGTCGCTCTGTATGCACTAGGTCTACATTTATGCAACTGGGGCAGTGGAGCGTCAGCCTTGCTACTCTATTTTGGGTGGGCTTCAGTTTATTCAGCTCCTGCTTCACTTTCTTTTCTAGATGAACAGCAGCAGAGCAGACGTTAAAGAGCCAATGAATAAACAACCTGACTGAAGTAGCATTGGCAAAATTAAGTTAGCGCTTTCACATCTTTGTTATGCTCCTGTCCAAATTGGTTACAGTGTTGTCTGTATGTGACGTCTTTGCCCATGTTTGGATTAGCCAGGAGGCAGAGGAGGCAAGACTACCAACATGGCGGTGGCCAGAGCGATAGATTTTTTAAAGGCTTAATGCCTTTAATGATAGGACAGCTGAAGATAGACAGGAAGCAGGGGGCAGAGAGAGGGGGCGTGACACGCAGCAAATGGCCGTCCGATGCAGGATTCGAACCGGGGCCTGCTGCAGCGAGGACTATAGCCTCCACACATGGGGCGGCCGCTTAACCCACTACGCTACCGACCGCCAGAGCCACAGATTTTGAGCTTCAAAACAGCTCTTCAGGAACCTACGAGTGACGTCACACACATATCCTGTCCATTCTTAATACTATCATTGAGAGAAACAAGAGAAATCACTCAACAAATCAACTTGATTACTTGAAACGCAAGTCTAATTAATCTGTTGAGCATTCATTGAAGGAAAATGGTTCCCATAAAAGTCAGACAAAAATAACATTTGATTTCAAACTGTTTGGTTTGTTGTTGGAGGACATAGTGCTACTTGCTTAGAAAATCATATACATATTCACAATCTGGTTAGGAGGAGGGCAACCGGGTGGCTAATAATTTTCCAGTGCCACCCCTGCAGCCACCATCGAGCTCTTAAAAAATTAATGAATTTCTGGGAAGGAGTTGATTAAATTGCTTTCGGTCTTTCTGCAGTATGAGTACTATAACATCGTCCTCGTTGTTAAAGATGATGTCAGTTCTGGTCTGATACATTTGGGAATACATGCTCTCATCACATCCTCATTCAGCTATGTAATTTCACCATCAAAACAGTTTAAAGGTTGATGAGTTCATTTCATTGTGAAGTAATAAAGGGCTTTGGTGAACTACGGTTTCACATTAGTGCTCTCTATTCACTTGGATCTAAAACTCACTAAATTATAACAATGAGGGCTGAGCAGCTTTCAGACTGTGTGTGTGTGTGTGTGTGTGTGTCTTTAGCAGTGACGGGGTTCATGTGTATCTAGGACAGTTTGTTATCTGTTGGTTTTCTGTGCCAGGGGCAGAGAGGGGGCCCAGATAGTGAGAGTGGCACAGACTGAAACTGTTGCTCCACAGACAATGGAAAAGTAATCTACCCATTTAATGACTGACAAGAAGTTTGGTTTGAGTTTAGACTGCACCCATTGATTATTTATGATTATTAATAAATGTGTGGTTTTATATTCTTCATTAATCAATTGTCAGAAAGTGACCAAGCGGAAATATTTAGCAGAAAACCTATAATAATAATGACAAACGTTGTTTATTTAACACCTTTCAAAATGCAGCACTTTATAATAAAGCAGAATACAATAATGAAAAGCAACAAATCAGTAAAAATTAGAATAAGATGTGGCATAGTGGAATACATCAACTAAAACTTTTATAGAAGTGCATTTTTAAAAGTTGAGATAGAGCTTGCAGCCCTGATCTCCTCAGGCAGTTCATTTCACAGTCTTGGAGCCCTGAATGCAAAGTCAGTCAACTCTGTAAATTAATCTGGTCTAAGGACTACGAATGACGTATCTGAGGATCTCAGGGAGTGAGAGGGCACTCTATAGCCAGTGTAAGGAAAACAGAATAGGCGTGATGTGATCATGAGTGATCAGAGTTTTGGATGTGCTGGAGAGTAATGAATTACAGTAATCTAGGTGACCGGTTATGATTTTTATTTTTTTTTTTTGCAGACAGAAATGATCTGATCTTTGAAATGTTTCTCAGGTGACAAAAGTGGGACTGAACCATTTTATAAACATGTTTATCTAAGCTGAGGTTTTGAAAATGACACCAAGGTTTCTGCGATGCTGAGTTATGAATATAAATAATATCTATAATAAAAAATACAGCGAGCCCCAGCTGCTGAGAAGCGGTTATTTTCAAATATCTTGAAATATGACTAATAACTCGAAGTCCTATCAGAGTAAAGCTGCAGGAAAGTGTGTGACTTCCACTTGTGGATGTCCTGAAGGCAGTTTAGAAAGTTGCCAGCATCCTGGTAGTGATTAGATGGGTCAGAGTTTGAATAGAGCTGGGCATGGTCTGTGTAAAAATGGAAATATGTGTTGTGTTTATAAATAATGTGACACAGAGGGAGCATGCAAATGGAGAAAATAATTGGACCTAGCACTGAGCCCTGAGGCACCCCACAGTGAACAGCATTTGTGGACGATCTGGCTGTAGATGATTATTATATATTTATTTGTGTCTATTCTATTTTTAATTGTAGAGAACTGAGCAAATGGAGGGGACTGGTTAGTCATCACTTTTGCAGAATACAGAATATTTCTCTACATGTGAGTCTGCATAATATTTCTGACACTTGCAACAATATTCAACACGATGCGTGTGTTTATGTGAAAATGCATGCTAACGTGTGAATAATACCAGTGCTGAATATTAGCACATTATCTCAGCTCCTTCTGGCAGAGGTTCTGACACATTTTTCATGTGAGTCTGGCAGTTTTGCAGTTGCCGTGATGATCTGCTGCAACTGCTTAGTAATGATTTGCAAATCTTTGACAGCATTTGTGCACTTCCTCCACTATTAACAACATGACTGGATCAATCTGTGGATGGATTTTTGTCCTCTCTTTGTCCAATACAAGTGAACCCATGTTAATGATTTACCTGAAGCATTCAAGTGTACCTTGTTTTCAGCTGCTAGAATAGGGTATATAGAAATATCTGGTGCCGCAGTAGCTACAGCCGTGTTAATGTGGCAGCTTCAGGATGAGATATTTCTTAAAAGGCCATTGTGGTTTGAGTGATGTCATCTATCCAAAGCCTAGATAGCCTCATTAATTTTCCACTTGTTAAATCCATAACCATAACTCTCATATTTGACTTGGAAATGACTTGTTGCTCCGGCTCCTAGAGCAGGAAAGAGCTTTTGGTCACTGCTCATTTCAGCTTTAGTCAAATCATGTCGGAGGGGGAGGAGGATGCATGGAAGGCAGCGGAGGAAGGGAGAGCTGAGAGAAATTTGAAATGCAAATACTTGTCGGGTTTGAAGGCAGCTCTAGGAAATATTTGGCCAGGTTTAGGTGTATTGTTTAATCGTCCAAGAAGGGGTTAGAAAATATTTGTGCTCTGTTATTGCCTCTGTTTATGTGGGCTTGTTACATGTATGCCACGTTGTAATACTTCTTTAATCTACATCCAGAAATCCTCAATATCTGATCTGACCCTTCCTAGCTTCTGTACTTTGAGACTTTGAATACAAGAGGAAGATGGTACAGTTGATCCTACCTTTGAAATATACTTTCTTGCATTATGTTGGCATGATCTTTCCACTGACCACAACAACAAGTGGCTGCAGTAACTAAAATTCTCAGTTTATAATCATGGGCAGGGACGTTGGAAGTGAGTCAAAGTTGGGGGTGCTGAGAGAAACTTTATTTATTGATGTCACACAAAATGCCATGCGGTATTCATTGATTTTGCATAATATACTATATATATAGCAGCTCTACAGTGTTTCACAAGCAGACAGCAAATATAAACACGTGAACTTACTGTATGTCAAAGCAGCCACAGCCCAAAAAAAACAAAAACGGGCAGGAACGCTGAACTTTTGCATCAGCGATGTACCCGTTCATATGAGACACCTGCTGTAAACAGAGTAGCAGCTGTAAGGCCAGCAGAGCACACCACTTTTAAACCTCAAAAAATTAGAGCAAGCTCAAGTTACTAACAGTATTGCAGTTACTTAATGTAGTCTAGCTGTAGCTGGCTGAGTTGAACTCTCCGGGAAAGTCATAATGGGTTTTATTATGTCTGATTTTAGGGGGTGCAAAGCTGCAGCCCCCTCAGCACCCCTACTTCATGGGGAACAGAGGAGTCTTTTTATTACTTAAATGATCATTTGATTCTAAAAGTTGTTGCAGATTTGTTTTCTGACAGTCGATTAAACCGTGAACCCGTCTATACACTCTGTAGTGCTTCTGTTTGATTTTTTTTTTTACATGTTTAAATTTTAATTAGTTTGCACCACATGTAGCAGACAGCAAAGCAAATAACTTGACAACTCAATAACACATTTTTCCCTCCAGGGCCACAGAATTTATTGCATTAGGCAAAATTCACACTCCAAAAAGTCTAAAGGAGACATTTTCTCTGTTTTTAACACTTAGATGTCTAAAGTCAAGCACAGAACATGAAAGCACTGTCTTTACTTTCTTCATTGAAAGTAACCAGGGAGAAGGCATTTTTCTGAACAGTTTTGCAGACGGCTGCACAGTTGAGAACGCTTGCTGGTGGGAACTGTGTTTTTCTCTCTACAGCATCACACTCAAACACATAAAAGACTTGTGAGGATCTTCTATTGGCTGCTCTCTAACCCTTAGCTGTAATGTTACATCATACACAACCTCACTCCTATCCCGCACAGACAAAAATACTTTTTGTCTTCCTTGTTGAGGCCAGCTATTTTTCCAGTAACACAATCGTGGTTATATAAAAAATCCGTGAAGACAAATTCATGTGTGCAGTAACTTCGCCTGTGTGTTTCCAGGTTCTTCACGAGCCCTTGATAGACGAGGATCCAGTGTTCATCACCACCTGTACAGAAAGAGAGCTGAGGAAGAGGAAGAAGAGGAAGTTCAGCCTCTGGGTTCGACAGTGCACCTCCACCGGATTCATCTGTCAGGTAGAGACTTTTTCTATATGAACTGTGCACCAATCTTGCACTGGTATGACTCAGGAGGCTGTTTTCTTAAACAAATAATAAACAAATAATGAGGTTCTTATTAAAATGATGCAGTGGTTAGTGCTGTCACCTCACAGCACGGAGGTTCCTGGTTCCACCCCTTTTCTGCGTGGGTTCTCTCCGGATACTCGGGCTTCCTCCCACAGTCCAGAGACATGAAGGTTAACTGATGGTTCTAAATTGCCCGTAGGTGTGAATGGGAACGGTTGTTTGTCTCTATGTGTCAGCCCTGTAATGAACTGGCGACTTGTCCAGGGTGTACCCCCCTTCTCACCTAAAGCCAGCCGGGATAGGCTTCACCTCCCACAACCTTCAAAAGATAAGCGGGAAATGGATGGATGGATGTCAACCAATTCTAGTTGACATTGCTGAGTTGTTTCTTCCGTCTTACTTTGAGCTGCTCGCCACAATGTTCACAAATGTCAGCGCACTCTGCTGGATGAACTTTGCAGTGACACCAATATATTGCCACAAGCATATTTTCTGCATTATATAGTGTGGGGAAAAAAAATGTTTTCATATGGGCGCATATCAGATAACGTACACATCGATACCGATACAGCTGCAATAGTTCAGTGTTGGCCAAAACAGTGTGTGTGTGTGTGTGTGTGTGTGTGTGTGTGTGTGTGTGTGTGTGTGTGTGAGAGAGAGAGAGAGAGAGAGAGAGAGAGAGAGAAGTAGGGGATTAGTAGAAGCAAGAGAGAGTGAAGACATGACAGAGAGAAAAGGGTACAATTTAGTTTGCTTGTATTTAGGGTATTTTAATTTTCACCAAATTTCAAATCTTGTTCTCATGTGTCATTCAGCTAATTACACGTCAAAGAATAAAATCACTTTTTATAAATTCACTATGATTGCTAGCAGCCGTTACATGCAGAATAAAAGTTTGATTGAAAAAAACAGAAATTCTGGCTGTCAGGTTTTTCCTTTGATGATTTAGAGAGAGGTATCTACTGCCTCAGGCTTAGATCTGGGTTGTCACATCTCAGCGAGGCAGATCTGCTCTGCTTGCTAATGACCTCACCCCTTAATGCAACCTACCACTCCTCCACATCGTTTGCTTATATAACACCAACATTTAACTGGAGCCTGGCACCGCAGGAGGACTGACAGACCTGTCCAACTCTGACCATTACAGAAGACAGAAGAGACCGCACTAGCAACCAACAACTGCAAGAGGTTGCAATTCTTATTTGTGTGATTGAGAGTGATTGAGAGTGACTGAGACAACCTCCTATTAAGCCGGTATTTGTGGGACAGGATGCGTAGGCAAGCTCTGGGTGAAGATACACATTTTTTTATTACTATATATATATATATTGAGCAGGACTTCCATCCAGCCACCCACACATGCAAGGCACACAAACATTTTTCCTGCTATTATGAAGGTCTTTCACTGATATAATGCATTTACCTCCAGTGTTATCGAGCTATGCAGCTGGACTGTTTTGACAATATGTTTTATTTGTCCATCTCTGAGAGTTCCAGTTACTTTCCAGTCCTCATTACCCAGAGACATCACTGTTTTCAGAGGAACTATTTCTTTAGTTGTAAATAGTTTTTTAATAATTTCCAAATAACATGTTTTTTTTTTTATTTAAGTAAACCAAATCTTGAATCATCAAGATAGGGAAGTATGTAGAGTCCATGGCTAACCTAAAACAACATGGTTCCACCGTTTATTTTTGCGTCATTGGGCTGAAAAACCTTTCCAGAAGAAAACAGGTAATGTTGCAGATGCTTTGAAAACGTTAGTCCCTCGTCAGCTATATCCATTTGGGAATGGCTACACCAATGATGCAAAGATTCCTGCTCTCTTTGGCTAAATAACAAGTGTGTTCAAAAACTTCTAACAAAACACAAAACAGTCACTGCTACTACTGCAGCAGTAGCTCAGTCAATAGAGACTTGGCTTGGGAACCGGAGAGTGGCTGGTTCAAGTCCAGCATGGACCATAGTATGGAAGGTGGACTGGTAGCTGGAGTGGTACCAGTTCACCTCCTGGGCACTGCAGAGGTGCCCTTAAGCAAGGCACCAAGCCCCTCAGTTGCTCCTTTGGGGGGCTGCCCATTTCTTTCTCTCTCTCCACCATGTCTATGAGCCCTTTGTGTGTGGTTGTGTTTCGGGGTTAAAATGTATGTTCAATTTAATAAAAGTAAATAAAAATGTCACCTTCATCTTCTACTACTAATCTTTTCCTGCTACGCTGACAATGTACTGAAACAAACATGTCAGCACAAAATAGCGTACGCATATTTCGACCCTTGGTATATGTAAATAAATAAATAAATTCTAATGTATATCGTTACATCAGGTGTTTTATATATCACTTAGATATAACATAGTTATGCATGTTATATTCCATTTCTGCCAACATATCACCCTAAAAGTTACACACTGAACCTTTAAAACAATAAACATTGAAACTTCTGTCTGCTGTAATTGTCCCCTCTGTTCATACTGGCCAAAAAAAACTCCTTTCCTAACTGCTAGTGCTTTCAATGTTTTAACATTGACAGGGGACAAAATTAACAAAATGCATATTTGTTTCACTGTTCTCGCCTTTTGGGCCTCTTATACCGCTATGAGAGCATCATGAGGGCAGAGGGAGGGAGTGACTTGCATCAAAGGTCCAGACTTAAACTAGGGAAGTTGCCGTTCATTGTCAGTGCCTTAAAGTCAAATTCCTGTACAATAAAACATTGTAAAGAACGGGCTTTTTACTATACAGAACCCATAAATAGATTAATTGCAGAAGAATATGTTGCAGGGGGAAGTGTTTCCCTTTTTATGCTGGATATAGTCCAGAATTACATTAATGGAGAGAGGAGCGACCAAATAAAATAACTGATCAATCTGACTATTCATCATTTTGCTTGTCATCCCAAATCTCCTGTGTAAAACGAGTTGTGTGTAAGAAGCATCACAGGCTCTGTCATTTAAAGCCATATTCCATTATCCCAGCCATTTAACAAATAAGCATTATCATTCACACCGACTGTGGCCACTCAGTCTTTACCCGTCAACTGATGTGTGTCTGCCGTGAAATCTTCTCTGTCTGAATGAATTGTGTCGGGGGAGAGAGAGAAAAAAATTCAAGAAATAAAATGAGTTAATGGAGCGAATCAATGAGATTCCATTAGCCAGTGCACCGCACAAGGGATACACACACACACACACACACACACACACACACACACACACACACACACAGACAGGCATGGACTGACCACTTAGTGTAATAGCTAAAGGCCTGATGTAGATGCTCACTAATCAGGCTAATGCCATTCAGCTCGTGAAAAGCAACAGAAATGTAAGTGCAACGAGGACACTGGACTGTTAGTGAGTGTATATTTCTGTGTGTGATGACGGCTTTCTGTGGAAGACGGTCTCCTCTTCATGTATCTTTTGAGACTTGTATTTCCAAAGGCATCATGTGCCTGTGTGTCGTGAAATCTGTTTTTAAATATTAGAATATACTGTATATCTGGAAGTCTAACATCACAACTTATTGGACAATTTACCATGGAATGTATCAAGTGCAGAAAATTATTTATTATTGTTGTTTTTTTTTACCTTTTAAGAGGCCATAACCTCTAGAGAGATGACAAGTAATTAGGGGAATAATAAACATGATTATGGCAGTTATAGATAGCATATATGCAAAAGCATAGCATGATCCACAGAGTCACAATGGCCACATTAATGCCAAAATATACCAGGTTGAAAAATACTTCCCTTTAAGCCACTAGGATGATGATCAATCATCTTTATCCATACTCTTATCGGCACACTATGACTTCTCTCAAATGTATTTGTGAGTCCAAGTAGATTTTGATTTCAGCAACTCTGTTCGTTTGTTCTGAAATTATTTTTGTAGCCTCTAGAGGGTTCAGACTTCTAGCTGCACGATTTTATAACCTTGATGACGATGAAATGGTACTTTGGGGAAAACTGAAATAAAGCTTGCTAGTTCTACATCTGTTTTATCTATATGTCCTGTCTCTTTCCTCCCACTCTGCAGATCTCAGTCCATCTGAAGGATGGCCAGGGTACAGATGGTCTGGCCACCTTGAAGAACAAGCCTCAGCTCCACAGCCTTGTGGCCAAGCAGCTCTGCCAGAACATCTCTGGCAAGAACACCATCATTTTCACCGGGCCATCCATCACGAGTCTCAGCCTCTTCTCCGAATTCAGCAAACAAGGTACACAAGCAAATTGCAGCAGAAAATATTGCATCTATTGGTCTGTCTGCCTCTGTATCTTTTTGCTTTTCCAGCTTCCTCATCTTTCATCTCTTGCCGTCTTCCTCTTCCCTCGTTTCTTGCTTTGATGTACAGTTTGTAATTTCTCCTCTCGTCTCTCTCCCCTTTTGCATTTTTCATTTGTTTATTTGTTTTTCCATCAAGTTGCGACGATAGCATCCCCAGGCTAAACAGCACAGAGAGGAAGACAGTCTGTTGCATTTCACCTTCAAATGAGACTTCACGGCACTGCAGGGTGCAGTTACAATAATTCATTTTCTCTTTGACATCTGTCCTTACACCCGAGCCAGAACATCTCTTACCACATGGGAATGTGTAAAAGCACAGCCTGTCATATTTAAATACTTACTTAAGTCAATGAAATAGGCTGGTACTTAAACTTAAGCATTCATAAAATAATATTTCTTAAAGAAAAAAGCTTGATATTGCAAAAGATAGCAAATTTCTCTATATAGGATTCTTAAAAACAACAAAATAAATTTGGTGTGACATCTCTTCCTGATACCAGTCAGTGCATTTTGAGATTGCTGTCAAATCAGGTGTAATTGTATACTTATGCACTGTCAGGTTTTCAAATATTCACATTCATGATGAAAAAAGTATATCCCTTATGAAAAATGCATCTTGACGACTGAATCTTACACAAAGTGACTTGATGGGGGAGGGGGGCTCAACCATAAAAGCCCTGGGATGCTCTGCTGTAGACTGTTGCACAATAAATCATGGAAGATTCAGCAGGGAGTGCTTAGTCTTGTCACGGCTCAAAAAAAATCGATAGATAAAGTGGACACTCAAGTGAAACACTGCTTAGCATCTGACAACTAAAAACTGTTTGTTTTTTTTCTCTTTCTGCTAATGCCCACATTGTCTGTTTGATATTTTATCAGAAGCAAAATGTTCTTCCAATTAGTTGTGATGTATTCAGGATATTTTATGCTGATAATTCATCTTTGACGCAGAGTTTTAATTGTTCTGCTCATAATACCAAAAGCTTTTTTTGTTCTAAAAGCATAATCCTATTGTGGCAGGCTGAATCACATTTCTCTGACCTGTTTTCTTCATTCATAATAATAACTGCAGATGTGGGGCAATGTCGTCGTGCCATAAAGGGCTAAAAATTAATCGGTGGTGGCAGGGAGAAAATATTCAGCAGAACAAATATAATCAGTGCAACTTGGAAATTGAGGTTTTTACATTCCCATTATCACAGATTTAAAACTCAAGTGGGCAGAGCTGCAGTACGGCAAGTAAAGAAAAACAAGTCTGAGATATAATCAATATTTTGTCATACTAATTGGGTGAAGCTACCACGAGGCTTTCAGCCGGAAAGAAAGATTCAGTTCTGAGTTTGTGAAGGCACTGTTCTTTCAAATTTATCATGCCGGATTAATTAGCGGAGTTAATTACCCAGTGTGTACTCTGCAGCACTTACTGTGTGCACACACTTATACAGTAACACAGATAGAAATCATTGTCCAAATTGAGAACATTAAATCAGCAGCAGTCAGCCACATGATTGTTTCACGGCCGCTCATCCATATAAGAAATAAAGAAACGAAATGGGTGGAGAGACAGAGATATGAGCATGTGAGAGAAGAGCCGAAGTGGTACAGATGTAAGAGAGATAAACAGTCTACAGTTTGTTCACATCAGAAAGCAGAGCGCATAATTATTTTATGATTAGTTATTTGTTCTGTAATCACAAGTAGAAGCGCCCATCACAAATGAGATATGTAGTAAAAAAAGGTGCTATGTAAGTACAGTCCATTTACCATTAACATATTCAAATGTACTGTTGTGTCGGAACGACAGCGCAAAACATTTGATGACTAACCAGTTTTTAGTCAATCCATCAATTAAAATACTAATCATTTCATCTTTGTATTCATCATTCTTCAGATATCTACTGCTGCGGTCTGCTGAGCACCAGGAAGAGCGACTGTACGGGCTTACCACAGAACATGCTGGTCTGCGGCTCCACGCCAGCGCAGCGCGGCCAATCACGGGTAATGATGAAAGGCAGCATGTCACTGATCAGCTGGTACAACAAGGGACACTTCAGGTTCCTCACCAACGGTTATTCCCCAACAAAACAAGGTAAAGTTTGCTCTGATGGACCCACAACTATAAAACTCTATATGTAGATTTGTCTCAGTGAATTAGAAATAGTTTAATCATTTCAGGATATGCTTTAGTGCACAAAATGGATGTATTTAGAATCGTAGGAAATGTGCCATGATATTTGAAAGGTCTTTGGGCTGCCATTCAGTGAAAATAAGATTAGCCGTACAGTCATTTCTGGATGCACGTTACCACCATTAAGCATTCGTGTCAGAGAAAATCAATGAGAGCTTGTAATCCATGATAATCCATTTCCAGGAGGTGACAGGATCATGATATTCAACTCTTCTTAGAGCGTAATCCACTTCATGATGAGACCATTTTGTTAGGTTTTAAACCTGAGTTGAGGGGGCTGCGTTGTGTTTGATCTCTTTAAATGAAGAGAATGGAAGTGAAGCCCCAGACCAGTTAAACCGTTATTATCCAATATTGATTTTCGTGTGTGTGTGGTGTGTGTGTGTGTGTGGGTGTATGCAAGCAAGCAGAAGATAATGAGTTGCCAATCCCATCACTAACATGTTTTTCTTATCAAGATAGTATGTGTGTAGCGTTACATAACTATGATGTGCTTTCAGAACCAATGGTGGTCCAGAAAGTGAAGCATTCACCCAGTCATGTTGGAGATGTTAACAATGGCTGCATCCTGTTTACATGTACCAGTTTGTGCCTGCTTACTCACTGCCGTGGCTTACTGGGACATCAATGAGCCATTGTTAATGTTATTAGTTACACCTCCTGCTGTGACAAGACTGAACCCTACGAAAAAGGCAGACTACAAACAGTGCGAGTCCCATCAGTGTGATCGCGTTTCTCTGCTCACTCTCAGTTTGTGTGTGTGTGTGTTTGTGGCAGGTTTGATCATTAAGAGGAAAAGTGGGGAGATCCCATGTCCTTTGGCTGTTGAGGCCTTTGCAGCGCACCTCAGCTACATCTGCAAATATGATGACAAGTACAGCAAGTATGTATAAATAATCTTTCATCTTTGATAGTCCTATTTTAGACATAACATGACTTATTCGTATATTAACGTCTTCATAGTGAGACTATGCAATATAACACACCCTGACTTATTTAAATAAATAGACATATCACAGATACATATTGGTATGACCACTGGCTTATAAGTATTAATGTTTAGACATTCAATATAGAGAAATATCTTGTATTTGAACCAAAACTTTTGGGTACTGTTGCCTCCCTTTAATCATTTCTTGAACATTCAAACTAGAGCAAAACTGATTAGTCAGTCAAGGGGGGGATAAGGGTAGACAGAAGAAGGGATGAGGGTTGAGGGATGAAGAGTAGGTGGATGGAGGGGTAAGGGATGAGAGGAGAAATTGGGGTCATTGATGGATAGAGGAGTTCGGACTGATGTCAGCTAGCGGTGCAAAGACAGATGGGAACCAGGAGGGAGTTGATTCCGAGTCGGGGAACTGTCTCTTCACTGTCTCTTCACTCTACAGATTAAAGCCCTTGGGCTTCATGTATTCGGATGAAAAAGAGATGAGAAAAGGGAGAGAGGAGGAGGAAAGACGATAAAAATAAGATGAAAACCGAGTCAAAGAGGGAGTGAACTTGATATGGTGTGTTTAAGTACTTCAGATGCAACAATGGGATGAGTTCAAGGCGACGTCTTTGTTCCTGAACCTAGTTATAAAATATCATAAATAGATTAATTGTTAAAGTCATATTTCAAGCAAAAATATCATTAGGATTTCTCCATTTCTCTTGGTCAGGCAAAACAAAACATTTTAAAAATCATTCAGCTTGAGGAGATTTAGATTGTTATTCCCAATTTATGATTTGTGTAACTCTGTTAGCTATAAGCAATATTTAGATAGATATTCCCATGTAACTGACTGACTAAAAAAGTCTTTTCTACTTGTGCAACTGTTACACTACTCTCAGATAAACATTTCAATGTCGCACAAGTAAAACACAAAGTAAACACACTGTATCTCACAAGTTTCCTGCTTGTGGTGCCATCCCAGCCTATTTCTTTTAAAATGAAGTGAAGTGCCATTAATACTTGCTTCATCAAAAGTTACACAGCCTTAAAATGTATTGATTCATTCAACAGAAAATCGATTAATTTCCTGGAATAAGTAGCTATTTTTCTCCCACAGGTACTTTATCTTCCATAAGCCCAACAAGACCTGGCAGCAGGTGTTCTGGTTGAGCATCAGCATCGCCATCAACAATGCCTACATCCTCTACAAGATGTCTGATGCCTACACGGTTAAACGCTACAGCCGAGCGCAGTTTGGAGAAAGACTGGTCAAAGAGCTGCTGGATTTAGATGACTGCTCTCCCACACAGTGAGGAGGAGTACGAGGACAGCAGGAGCGTACAACAAACACACACACACACACACACACACTTAAACACACACAAACAAATCCCAACACATTCACACCCTTCATTACGGTTGTACAGACTCTGCGGTCTGAGTGTATGTGATGATACTGAAGCAGTGCCAAGCTTATGTCTCTCTTCCTCTAGTTGTTTTCTGTGGTACTGTAAATATTCATTCACACACGACTGCACACTACACAGTAGAGAATCATGAGCCATGAGACAGTTCACATGCCTCAACTGTAACTTTTAACCAAGCAGATTTACTAAGGATTTGTCAGCAGGAGCTATTTCACAAGCAGAGATGCAGGCGGGAACATTGAACCCGGGGACAAATTCACCCTTACATGATGTCAGTTCAAGTTTTAACTCTTGAAAACATTGATATGAGCTCGAATCTCCCGCCTGAGTGTTCAAACATGCACTCATCCGACTTAAAGGCTACCCGTAGCTCAATATTTACACTCTGCAAAAACACCCGAGACCCTGTAACAAAAGCTTAGTAAACCAGGACTATGGTGTGTTCACACGCTGCATGCATAAAGAATCTGGATTGTGACGTTCTCTTGTTCATTGTGAAAATGATTTCTGCTCCAGGTGGGTTTTTGAAACTTTTATTTTCTGTGTGTGTGTGTGTGTGTATGTATTTAGTAAGTGGAACTGCCATTTGTGTGCGCGACATTGAGGCTGAGGATGTAAATGTACGGCTATTGTGACCCAGGTGCGTCATGTTGCTGCATACTGTACTCGCTGGAGGAAGACTGTCAGGTGACATAAAGCCACACACAGCAGTGTGCTACCAGTTCGCATCCTCCCACTTTTTTAAGATAGACTTTTTTGGTTTCGGATGCCCCTGAAAAATTTTAAATTAAATTATTATTCATGACTAAAAAGGCAGAAAGTTCAAAGCTTGTTTGGTGCACCAAAATATGTGATCTTATGTTGTTTTTTTTTCCACTTCAGAGAAGAAGAGCACAGACAAAACCACAAAATGTGTGTTTACTCAAAACCGTTCCAACTTTGGCAGGAAATGTAACTCATAATTAAGAAAAATCGAGAACAATAAACACAGCCTACTTTTATCCACAGTGTCACACAGCAGATCAACTGATCTAAATTAGTCTTTTTTTTTTTATTACTCATGTAGTTAACTAGACTTTGGCTTCGCGGCGCAGAGTACTTTCAAAATGTCCTTGATTTAATGTCCAATAAGCCAGTGTTGCTAAGCAACAAGTACAATCTTGGCCAGTGAGCAGGGGTTTGGATAATATTGCTTGGCAAGATTTAAATCCGGGAAGTAAAAACTGACTCACTGGTGGCTTACACGATGTCCCAGAAAGCCAAATGTTGCAATAAATCTCAATGTAGATAAAAAAGCTTTGGGGCTGTGGCTTGTTTTCTCAATTTGGTGCCAAATCTCACCAGGAGCTCCAAAATGAGCTGTGAAATTATTTGACGATTTAAAAAACATCAACACTTACTTTTACAAAAGTGACACATGATTTTATAACCGGATAGTTACTAGTTATGAGAACATAACTGATTATCATATATCTCTCATCTAGAGTGATAGCATGCAACAGTCTGGACTCTTGTTGCTTTCTTCCAGTGACGCTTTTCTTGCCAAGTAACTGATTTAGACCTGCCATCTCATCTCCAGCCAGTAGAAGTATGAGTGGAGAGATTTAAATATACCTAATGTCTCCAGGTCATACACCGCACTGCTGTCTGTAGCTTTAATGAGGACTCTGCAGTCCACTTTGCTTTGCTTTGCTATGCAGTCAACATGTTATTGTCATACTGGATTTAAGTGAAAGGTTTTTAATGTGTGCTTACTCAGTCAGCATGGTTTGATGTGTGAATACATACGCTGGTAGAGCAGAGTTGTCGAGTGAATCGTTTGGCAGGACTCATGCACTTTCCCCCCCATCACAGTCTTGCACTTTGAGGAGAATTGTAAAGTAAGCAACATGTTTATTTATTAGATTATCCTTTTAGTTTTGAACCCAATGATAGTATACACTGCTCTGAGAAAAATATGAATAGATAAGTTGTAAATACACGTAGATAAATGAAATGGATTATATATATAAAAAAAAACACACCAATGAAATAAGTCTGAGAATTAATGACTATAACCAAAACAGAAAAGATTTCCACTGTAGATTTAGAGTACAAGTTACAGTATGTGTGTGTGTGTGTATATATTTTGTTTACAAATTACTGTGAGTGTATGTCCATAATCACTGAGACTCAAGATTGTGATTTTTTTAACTTTTTCACTAATCCAAAGCATCGTTGTCGTCACTGTCGCTCTTGTGTGTGCGTGCGTGTGAATGTTGTCACCATGTGTGTAATCACTGTTCACCTTTGACGTAACACTGGTAATCTCTGCAGGCACCTCTGTTAATGCCATGTATTTGTCAGCTCATGATTTTAATACAATATTTGATATCCACAAATTACACGCATGTTCAAGTATGAGGTTTATCGGGTCGTATAAAATAGAGTACAGCCTTTTTAGAAATCCTTCCCGTCAGTTAAGACGTGCATATTATGTGCTGTTTTGGTGATTAAAGGAAAAATCCACACTACTGAAAGAAACAGTTTAAAGAGTAACTTAATGCCCTCTCTCATTTGAAATGTTTACGATGATAAGTGTGGTCAAAAGTGTCCTCTGTCTGTCCTCCGTTTAGCTTAGTTGTTAGAGGAGCCACCCCATGTGCGAAGGCTCAGTCCTCGCTGCGGAAGCCCAGGGTTTGAATCCGACCTGTGGCTCTTTCTTTCCCCACATTCCCATGTCACTCTTCAGCTGTTCTATCAAAAAATAAAGCTTGAAAAGGCCAAAAAAATAATCTTTAAAAAAACTGTCCTCTGTTGTCCCTTTAAACACACCCACTAGTGATGTCACAGTGTACTCCACTGCAACAAAATTCTAAGATGGGGTTACGTTGCTCTTTACAGCAAAAACGGCTTGATATCTCTGCAGTCTTTGATTGATTGTGTGTTTATTACATTCCCATTAATAACTAGATATATTTGACCAAATTAAACATATTTTCAGTGCAACTTCAGTGATATTTGATACAAGAATTGTTTTAACTTCCTTTAAATATCAATGATAATTTAAGGAAATGTGTTTGGAACAGTCCCTAAATCCAAAAAACCCAACCAAGCCATGGATTTGCATCGTACAGAGAGAGAAGTCCATCATATAAAGGGCAGAGAAGCCAATTTCTCCACCGAGGACTAAACTCAGAAGACTGGCATGTTGTAGTCTGACTACATAAGGAGCATGGATGCAATCATCTCTAACTGAAACAGAAATAGATATGGTAGGTTAAGAGTCGGTGAAAGAAAATCCAAGCTCTTCAAAGCTAAAAAAATCCACAAAATGGTGACGGACATTTAACCGTCAGGAGTGTCCGACCGTGAATTTTTCCTTCACAGCATGTCACGTGTCTAGAAATGAGCCTCTGTGATGGCTGCTTTGTAAATGGGCATTTAATCTGCAGCTCATGGCCGACACACTTTAAGGTGGCACTCACTAAAGATGTGTTGACGTCCGAAGTAGTGCTTGTATCACTCAGCTGGGAAGACAAATGAGATGAAATTATGCGCCGGGGAATCTACAAGGCCACGGTTACTTGGCAACAAATTATTTAAGAGTGATGGAGAGTAGGGTGGCATTTAAAAAAATTTCTGCCCGTATGGTAATATTTTTATCACCCCAGTTGCAGACTGAGAGCTGAGCGGCTTCTTGCCATCTCTTTTTTTTTATCATCTATCAGAAGCGAAGGGCCGAGGATCCTTTTGTTCATGTAGTTCAGAGGCGTTTCAGCCCGCATAGATCAAAAACATGGCTTCATTTTAAATTCTCAGGTTGCTCTCTGAAGTGAATCTCTTACAATTATTCTGTCCAGCTCTATTGATCAGCCATGAATTGGATTTTTCTATAGTGCCTTTTCCAGCTCATTTTTTCCCTCTCATTGCAGTGGTTTAGTGTTATTGATGTCCTGGCAACGGAGTTGATGTGAATGACTGGAAGAGATTAGATTTTAGATAAATACGTGAATATGGTAAAATACTGTCCTGCATGGTGTGAATAATAGAAACTAGAGAACCTCCGCGGTAGAGTTTTAGATGCTGGAAATGTTTTATGCAGCCCTGTGCAAGTAATATTTGACATTTTCACACAACTGATGCCGCTGCAGTCAACACTGAATCCTTTAATATTTAATATTAATATGACTTGATAATGGTAGAAAAAGTGACAACCGATCCCAGTTATGGATGTCAGTTATGCTTTTGTTTACATGGGTAAACTACTATGTAGGAACCTAGTTTGTATGTCAAAGGGAAACGGGATCAGAAACATCCCATCGCCAAATATAGCCTTAAAACAAACGATAACCACCAATGTGAAAAGCGAAAAAAATGTCCACCAGAAGAGAAATGTCACTCCGATGGGTCTTACTAAAGCAGCGTGGATGTTTTTCTCTCCATCTTCTGCCTTGTCTCTTTTCACAAATAGCAAGAGATGTCTGTTATCTTTCATTTGGGCTCATTCTTTTATGTCAGATGTGCAAATGGGAGTAAACAAAGGCAGATGGGAAGGAGCAAGAAAAAAAAAGAAAAATGTGCAGAAGACGTGTTTGCCTTTCATCCAGCTTTGTCAGACAAATGATGATCCCTAAATTGCTTGTCAAAAACACTTTGCAAAAAAGTTGCCATGCAAATAAATCACCCTCACTGTCAGTTGTTTTGTAGTGATGAAACCCAAGTGGTGTATAAGATGTCCATGTATGTGCTGTGCTGTATGTGCCAGTGTGCCATCTCTGTGCAGTGCTTCACAGATGTCTGTGTTTATATCTGGTGAGTGAGACGGCTGTTGTAAGAGTGAGTAAAGATATTTAACTGTGGATGTGATAAAGAATTCAAATGGCTGACCTCAGGGCTTCATAACTAACTGCTGTACAATATATTCACTTACTGGAATAATATACATACACTAAAAGGACTTCTATAACCGTATCAGGTGCTATCGAACCACTGTACAAGTAATAGTAGAATTAGATTTGTTGTTGTTGTTGTTGGGATCTCAGCAACCAAATAATGAACACCAGGGTCATGTATTTCAGGAGTTGTGCCACTAAAATCACCAAAAGTTCATGTTTTTTTTTTCCAAATAAAATGTCAGAAATATTAATGTGAGCAGGCACCAAATGCAAACTTTAATCGAAACAAGTGGTAAAACTATTTCACTTCATATGATTCTTGGTGGCTGCAGGATGTTGAATAACCGTGTACTGTGGGCTTATCTAGTTTCACAGACCAGGCCAGAAGAAGATGTGTGTATGTGCATGTACAGTAATGTTAACGTTGAGTGGAATAATATATGTAAAAAAAAAAAATAACTGGTGTATGCTTGGACCAAATAACTTTCTAAAATGTGTATGGTGATGAGTATGTACAAGGTTGTCGTGTAAATGTGTCTTCATTAAAACTCGCCACAGATTTGGAGAAGCTCATTACTCTGTAGCAAATGATTGGAAATGATGAGGAAGGCGGAGATCTAATGTCAAATGTGCATTGCGGTACTTTTCATGAGTATCTTCATTCAGCCTCTGTGATTAGGGGATGTTTCTTTGCAGTATAATGATCTCTCCACATTCCAATTCAGCATTTGGAGCTAAAATACATCTTTCATGGAGCATTTAACTATTTCATTATTAACTCAGAGCAGAGGGGTAACTACACGTCTCCTGTTTATATATTGGGACCGTACGAAAGTTACTGGAGTGTGTTTTGCTTTCTAAAGAATCAAGATCGTCTCCAGCGTTATTAATATTTTCTGTGCACGCTCCTGTTGACTACAACACCCTTACATCCCCTTGTAATATAAATAATAATATAATATCATTGACTGCTGTTCTCTGTGTATAACAAAACACACCTTGACTATTTTGGGTATGATATGATCACACGGGAGGGCTTGAAATAAACTTTAAAATCCCTGTTCTCTCAGAAAAGTTCGACTAACCTCCCTTATAAATAAATAAAACACCTTTTAACTTTTGTACTCTCCCTTATTGGACTAGATTTGTCCCCTTGTACACATCTTGAGATGCAAAACTGTGTGAGATTAGTATTCTGTATACAGTTGCTATTAAAAGTTGCCCAAACATAAACTGAACAGGTTTAAATGTCTCAAATGTAGACCTGTGTGTATTACTATGTCCTGGAGACTCTCTGTACTGTAAAGACTGTTGTTCAACCAGGAGAGCAGTTGGAAAAAAGCCTCTCAACACACAAGGCACTAAACCTGTAAGTTCACTTACAAGACCGACCTGCTACACAGAGTATTCGTTGCTACTGTATGTTGGTCTTCATGTCATTTCTCACCTTGTTTGACCTGTGAAGTGAATTATAAAGGACTGACTCTGCTGTGTGCTCCCTCTGTCACTTGTGCACTTACTCCGGCTCCTACTCTCTCTCTGCCAAGGACAGATGTTGTTGTGAAGTGTGTGTCCACGTTATTTTTCCTTTGGTTTGAAAAGCTATCAAGGCTAAAAAAAATAAATAAAAAAGAGTTATGTGTATATCTTGACAGCTTTTCACCAGCTGACACTCACTGGGGTCTGTCTAGCTCTGTATATTCGCCACCATTTTGCACACACAGTATCTAATAAACGTTCATGGTTTGATACACGTGCCCTGTTCAGAGATGTATTGTGATTATGGAAAGTATTTCATGTGTTTGGATCTGCTTTACATGGGAAATCCTGTTATTGGTGCAGACGTGGTTCACACTATATCACATACACAAAAATGGCCTCACACATGAGTCAATTGTTATATTTATTTTCTCTATTCTAAGATTTATTGGTAATACAAGTATTTAATTGAAGTCCTTTAGTAAAGGAAAGGTGGTGGGAATGAGATAGGACTAAATAAAAGCAGGCTGTGATAATCCAGTCAGGTCTTGGTGATCAGTCATGTGAGAAATTAAATTTGGCTGTTTTCCTACAAAAAAAAGAAAATCGCATGGTCTGTAAAGTCATTCAAAACTCACCATATTCTCTGAGAAAAAGGTTTGATAAAAAGAGAATGAGTCTGTATTTTTAATTCAGCATCCATTATCAGAACTTCTCAGAAATATTTAAACGTTCCCACTTACTGCCTCCCTCTGAAGAGCAAGTAACAAAACCTGGCATGCATAAAATGCTCGGAGTGATACAAGAAACTCATAAACCTGCCACAGCAATATTTCAAGTATTTATTGGACTGACAAGACAAAGTGCGAGAGAGGATTCAAACGCGAGACCATCCTCATCACAGAAAAAAAATGCAGTTCTGAAACATAAAGATTAAGAGCTGTTTGCTCGTGTCCTCCAGCAGGTTTTTCAAGACCCGGTCCTGGTTTTTACCTGGAAATTATTAAGAGACACCTGCCAGCACATATAACGCTCACAGTAAGGCTGAGACATGTTTCGCAGGTGAGGAATTTAATCATGGGCTGCTTTTGAAACCACAGCCACATGAGTTGGACAATAACTCATATAGGATTTAATTACTATCAGCAACTAATGACCCATTGTATTGTAATAAGTGAAATATTACTGTAATGTAACAACCAGGGCCAAGATAAACTGAATTTGTGCTCATGGGTACATTTGTTTCGTATTTTAGCATTAGACCATCATAGACAGATGAAATATGAAAGCAGCAGCATGAATAATAACAAATAAATATAGACTACTAATGCTCTCCTGTTTTTTTTTACATACTTACTCTGTGTTTGTTCACTTGGGCCTCTTGAGGAGTTTAACTTGTGTTTCAAACCCGTCAGGACAGACACAAAAAATGTCTTCACACAAACCTGCTGCACAGCTTTTACCACCATTCTTTGCATTATATAATACCTGAAGATTATATAATCATTTAGGGAAATTATTCCACTGATAAAAGTCATTAATGAGGGCAGTAATGTTGAAATGATGGTCCTATACTGTGACTACAAATAAGGGCTTGTCTGTATATCACTGTTATAAAAATGGAAATATAGATGTAATTTGGGATAAAAGCAGCAGAGGGCAGCAAATCACAATTATCTCAGACACATTAAAGTCTGACCATCATCTTATTGACCATGCACTGAGGGTAAATGGATTATAACTGCTCCGAGTACCAAAGTGAGACTGTATAATTGAATTATTTTTGCATCTTATTGATGATATGCTCCATAACAGACTGTCTGGCTGACCTCCTAAAACTGAAGATATCTTCAACTGCAATCTCCAGGAAGAGACATGTTTAGCAAAAGTAGTAGTGGCATGTTATCCCAACTGCAGTGAAAATATTATTTCTGCCTCTAACTGTGTGTGGCGGAGCATGTGTGTGTGTGAGAGAGAGAGACAAGAGGAAGTAATGGCAAATGAAGCAGGTCTAACAGAGCTCTGTTTTCTCTCATGCCTCAAGGTAAAAACTTAGAGACCTGTGGAGAAGTTACACAATAGAAAAGATCAGTCAAGCTGAGTGCTGAGCCGCTCACACAACCACCGACAGCTCCCAGGGGTGGACAAACACCAGAGGAGGCCTGATCAGTGGTGAGACAGACAGATTGAGTGTCATGGGGAAAATGGTCAGAGATGCTGACTAAAACTGTAAATAGTTCATTAGTTCTCATTTGATTGTTATAGACTGTAGAGAGTGGAATTCATTTAAGTCACCTCCTGCCTTTGCACTACTGCGTTCTGTCGATAAAGCAGCAGCTGAGCTCAATGGAGACAGACAAAGAAAGCAACAGACAGAGATGAACAGCAAAATAAATGCATCTCTTATAGAAGTATTATAGTTTGTTTTTTTGTAAAACAAGCACAAAAATTAAAAGGTTTTGTCACCTGTTCCCAAGTAAAAGTAACAACAGCAGCATCAGTAGCATCAGATTTTACTCAAAGTACCAAAAGTAAAAGTACTAATATGCAGAATGTCCCATTTCAGAATCATGTATATTATATTATCGTATTACAACTACGGACGTATACATGTGTAAGCATCATTTTAGTTCGGGGCTAAGTGTTTTATGTACTGCTGGGTAGCTTAATCTCTAATATTTAATCAATCTGAATCTGGTTACTAAAGCTCTCAGATAAATGTAGTAAAAAATAAAATGGTAACAAACAGGGACCTAAAATGAAGTACAGTGCATGCTACTTGTTAAAATTACTTTTTACTTTCTATAATGTATCTGTGATCTGTTTTTTTAGTTTTTATTCTTGTTCGACAATTGTGAAATTGTTCATCCAACTGTTTTTTTTTTAATTATCATTATTTTACCGTGAGAAAAATCAACTTCATCTTGTCCCAGTGTGCCTGAAGACATTAAAGACATTCACTGTAAAAGGTCAACAATTTGAATACACAGTGACACCAACGTGTTTCAGCTTGTAGCCCCAATAAAGGTCATTTATTATCGCAATATGAAGATAGGAGGAGACTTTAAGTGGCAGTTCAGTCAAACATGCAACAACATACATCTGACTTCTGTCTCATCCGAGCTCTCCAAACTATTTAAACCAGTTTGAAAGTGTTTTACACTCATATGTTCAGTTCCTTATCACTTTCACTAAATGCTGTAAAGCCCACCACGACACACACTCAACCAACACTGAGCTCTATAGTTTTTCAGAGCGATATTGTAAAACATTGCTCACGGCAAATATACAATAAAAGCGAACAATGTTGTTGTGAGAAATGTCTTTCCCAAGTTTATAACCTCTGTCTCCACAGTGTCTGGAGTCTCCACCCACCCTATGTGTGTAAGGTTATGACATTTAACCCCACAGTCTTTAAATCAAGTCCTTAACACACACACACACCTGCACTGTATGACATTATGTTGTAATCAGTGGTTGAAGTGATACAAGGGTAATGATTATATTTATGGTTTTCTTTTGCTATCCTTTCCTTGGAGGGTCAGTGTCATGTCATGAGGTGTCACCTGTCGGAAGACTCTTTTCATCAGTTTCTTCGGAAGAGTGAAATCACAGATCATCACAAACTCTTTTATTAGCATGTTTTTTTTGTTTTGTTTTGTTTTTGGGTGGTCGTATATCCATTTGTTGATGAAAGGAGCACATTCTAGATGATTGGTGAGGGCAATGATTAACCAGTCTGTACATTCTTTTGTAGTAGCTGCTGCCCTGTTGCGACACTGTAACACGTGCCTCGGGAAGAATTGTTTGTAAAATGTCATTTAGACATGAAATATTGGGGCTTTCACAAACACAGCCTTTGTGCTTTAAGAAACATATCTAGATAAGGCTGTGGGTGGACCTTTGACACAGGCATGGATAATGCTAATTACTCCTCTATAATAAGTTCCTCTTTACACAAAGGTGTCAAGAAACTCTCTGCGGGCTACATGTAGTCTTTTTCCAGTCAGGTGGCATGTGTGTGTACGTGTGAGGTGATCTTACATCTCTCTGTCATGTTTCCTGGTGGCTGTACACTCATGACTCACCATCTTTAGATAGATAGTCTGTATGCAAAATATTAGGCTGCAACCAGCATCGGTTGGTTTTAATACTTTTAAAAACAGGAGTGTATTCTACAAGGGTTTGTGTGTGGGACTATATCACGGGCAGTTGCAGTGACTCCTGGTTGCATGGCGACCGCAGATTGTTGTTTTTATACTTCTGGTTTTTGTATAAAATAAACAAGCAACATATAATGTGGTAATGCTAACCCACATGAAAATGAAAGTGAATCTATAACAATGCACCATAATTTAGCTATGTAAAATATTAGTGTAACCATAGCAGCCAGTCATGTAAATGCAGTGCATTGTCTCTGGAATGTAGTAAAGTAACAGAAAATAAAAATAGTCAAGTAAAGTTCAGTTGGAATAGATAGATAGATAGATAGATAGATAGATAGATAGATAGATAGTTCCTGGCGAGCTACAAGACGGACGGTTGCTTTCTCATGGAGACAATGGCTCCCAGCTGTAGTGTGTGTATGTGTGTGTGTGTGTGTGTGTTTTGTGCGAGCTTTATGTGTGAGCCTCTTTTCTCCCACTCAGGTCACATCTAAACAACAGGACAGGGTCAAGACCATACAGATTAAACTATTACCATTATGATGTTAGTAGGACTCGGGGGTGGAATCATGACCAGCAGTTATGAATACCAGGTTTCATAGAAAACAGTTAAAATGACGCGCAGCTGCCAAAGAAGAAAGGAGAGAGAGAAAGAGGGAGGCGGAGGCTGAGAGGTAGGGGATGTGTGATTCTTAGCCTCCTTACATATGTGTGTGTGTGCCTAAGCCATGTGTTCAGTGACTGTGTGTAGGTGTTAGGGGATATTTTGGCTGCATCAGGGGGATTCAGGCATGAGAGAGGCCTTCGTCATATAATAGGATAATGTTTTATCTCATCGGAAGAAAGGGGGGAGGGAAAGGGGGGGGAGGGGGGTAATGAGAAGGGGAAGAGAAAGGCTGATTATTTTCATAGAGCAGATCTGGCATGGTTGTCCACCCACAAAACTTTACAACCTGTTTGACGTGTGTAGTACTCATGTACACGCACACACACATTGTGTACACAGGGTAATATCTGGTCAGACAGGTTAGGGCAAGCAATAGGAACTTCTTTTCATTATATAACGTCTATTCACGTGGAGAATTATGTGCTTATCCTTTACAAGAGACTGCATGTCTGTCAGTGTGTGCTTGTGTCTGTGTGTGTGTCTGTGCCAATTAGATACTTCTTCCCATATAGTTTTATGCCTTTCCATGTAATTTTAGCTTGTTTAACTGCGCGCATGAAACATTAAATCGAATGTTGACTACTTTTTTATTACAGGACAAAGTGGCATTGCTGTGTAGTATACTGGCCATATTCTAGATAGCAGTGTATGAATGTGTGCATCTCTGCCTCCCATTGCAAAAACTTCTCCAGGCCAGAGCTGAAAATTAATCTAGTCTTAACTGGCCATGCTAAGTAAGCATTTTTAAAAGTAGTGAGGTTTATGCAAGTCCTTTTTCTACATTCCTTCAAACTTTTCCCCAAACTTCTTTTTTTCTTTTTTAATCGCCTGCCTTAAAACAAATCTGTCTACTTGTGAGTCTTACAGAGGTTGTAAATGCCTCTGGGCTGACACCAGAGGATGAAAATAATAAATCCAGACCAAAATATACCCATATTATTCTCACTCTATTGTATCTAAAAAAAAAACAAACATGAAATACAAATATGTACTTTATAAAAACTAAGGTCATGAAAGGTGAGTCGTTTTACAACTTTACAACATCACCGTTGTCATCACATTTGTCATCGTGACTGTCACCACAATTATGTACTAATGTTAGCAGCTTATGTATTAAGTATCTGAACAGGCAGGTAGGGGTGTGGTTAACAAATGAATGAATAAATAAATAATGAAAACAATAATTATCATCATGACTCAGTGACTTGCATGTTGCCCCTGTGTCTGCGTGGATTCTCTCCGTGTATGTTGGCTTCCTGCCACAGTCCAAAGACATGCAGTTTAACAGGTTAAATGGTGACTCTAAATTGCCCATAGGTGTGTATGTGAGTGTGCATGGTTGTTTGTTTCTTTGTGTCAGGCCTGTGAAGAACTGGCATCTTGTCCTGGGTGTACCCCGCCTTTTGCCTAATGCCAGCTGGGATTGGCTCCAGCCCTTCACAACCCTAATAGGGATGACCGATTATGGGAAATGGATACACAGACTTCATCAGTGCAGAAAACTCTATACATGTAACAGAAGAACTAGGTGTATCTGTTGCCATTACATGGTCGTCATCTTAAACTTCAAGCGTGAGAAATATGAAAGCTCTTTGACTGAAACTTTTGATTTTCTTTTCATTTCTGCTCTTTGTTATGATGTTTATGGTTACCTTGGTTGAACACGCAAAAACCTGACATGACTCTTGATTCCTGAAATGTTGTCAGATTGTCATCAGTGCATTTCTGTGATCCAGGTGCTTTATTCATGCCTGCTATAAACTATGTTGATAAAGTGGAAAATTCAAAGCACAAACCCGAGTGAGCAAATTCAACAAGAACTCACAGGTATAAATTTCACTTTAAAAGTACATCTATTAGTTAAAATAGCAGCTTTTCAGCTCATATAACAGGAAACATCTATGTATTTATTGATAAATGCCCCCAGCTTTTATATTTCCTTGAATCTTTGTACACAAAGGATCATTTCTGTTGAGAATTAAAAAACTCCCACTGATAAAACCATCACTTTTTTAAAAACTGGACCCTTCACCTTTCTCATAACATAAACTACCTCAGTTTTTCCACTGAGATCACTTTGGTGCACAATTATAAATAAAGCCTGATTTATGTCCTGTCTGAGCAAAATGTTTCAAGAGAAATACATTCAATTATGAATGCCAGATATTCTCAACAATACTGTCTCTTTGGGACTTTAAATTCTGGTTTGTCTTCCAAAGAATGAGCGATCAGGATTACAAGAAAAAAAAACTTGACAATGACACTATTGTATTTTCTAAGTGTTTTGTTATGACAAGAACTAAAGGTTTCCCCATGAAGATTTACATTGCAAATTGATTCGTCAAACTAAAACAATAACACTACACAGTCCAGTAGGGTTCTTAAGCTCCAGCTTCAATTCATCAGTATCATACTGAGTGACAGGTCTACTGCATATCATTTCCCTCAGTCAACAGAGAGACCCTTACATCCTCCAGAGTACATTTATGCTCTACATGTTGCAGTATCTGAAAATGATGATGATGAATGAAGAGCTGAACTGGGTATAATGTTACAATTTGACTACTTTTAAATCAAGACAACTTGTTAGAAACAAATTATTATGTGCATTCATCTTCAGAAAGGCAAGACAAATCTTCCTTTGTAGATATTTCTCACGAATACCCACTATTGTAATTTATGTACGTTCTTATACAACTTTTCCAATGCATATGTTGCTCGTTTTCGTTATCAGAAGACCCAGACTTCCCGAAAACAAGTAAAATATTTCTTTGCCCCCTTAAAAAATCACAGTTATAGAGGCGTTACATTTCAGACTAGATTTGAAATTGGTGATTTGAACGACTGAGCGAAGATATCCAGCTTGACATGTTAGACTGAATCTGTGAGTTTCCGGTTATAAGTCAGTATGACCAAACGGCAACAACATGTGCTTCATCACTTCTAATCTATGAAAACCATAAAACATGCGTGAAGACGAGAGGAAGCCATTAGCTGTTTGGGAAGGGAGGCGCTCGGTACAGTCTACGAGCTAACGCTGAGCAAACAGCTTTGAATAAATGTATGTACTGTACATGGACGATGTATATATACTGTATATATATAGCCTGCAGACCCTTTTCCCTTTACACAAATCACGATAAGAAATCACAAAAAGGCCTTCACTTCCACACGTCAAGTGTGAAAGCAAAAGGGTTTTGTTGTATCCTTTGACAACTCATTCTGGGTGTCACCCTGAGTGTTTAGCAGGTGCAAAGATATTTGACTGATATGGAGGAAGCCTAATGGGTTTGTCCTTTGAACTCATTTTACATGCACCAGAACTTTATGGTGGCGCAAGGCTATCATAAAAGATTTATGCAAGAGTTGGACCAATAGTTACTAGAATGTGTTTTGATTAGTGTGTTGATCTGAGTCTGCGAGGTCGGTTTAGGGTTTTGCAGGATTTGTCATTGATTTCTCATAAGTCAGTGTGATACTGAAACTCCTTGACAGCTGATATGATGTTATGTTTCACATGGTGAGGCTACATTACTAAAACAACTTGTGATTGTGAATAAAACACAACTTCCCCTTTCAGAGCAACAGCTGAGACTACTTAGGAATGTTTTGCTGATGATTATTTCAAGTATTTGATTTCAAAATGAGAGATTATGCAATCCCTACAACCACAAAAAAAAGTAGATTTTGCCGAGAGTGTATTTCAGCTAACGAACTGCCTGCAGATCTACCGTGTGATCAGTAACGCAGCGCTGTGACCACACATACTGATGTTGATGTCAGAGAGAGATGAAGTTAGGGAAGTCTCTTTTCAGTTCACCCTTTCGCCTAGCCTGATAGTCAGACTCAAATACAGTTTGTCACATTGATCTAAGAACTAAGTACTAGTTGTAATCTAAGTACTTATACTCTGTACTTATAACAATCATAGTTGGATCAATCTCATCCAGTTTTCTTCATTCTGTCTTTAAAGCAACATTGCTTAACTTTTATCTTTTCCATCATAAAATAACAGATTTTAGCACACATCCAGGAGCAGAGCCAGTGTCGTGCCAGAACCCGAGCTGGGGAAGCAGGCAATGTAAGCGGTCTCATAATGACAGAGGTGAAAAGACCAAAGGGTAGGTTGACAGAAGACACTTCGAGGAGAAAAGGACAGAGTGACTGAACGAGAAGCCATCATAAATAATACAATTATAACAAATACATGTGTCCACATTTACAGTTGCAAAAATACAATTTTCTCTGCAATGTTGCTGTAAACCAGGACATGCCCTCCCCCCCATTCTCATGTAAATGTATCATGTTCCCATCATGTACAGAGCACATGGACTACATGACTTGTGTAGTCACAGA
>NC_040013.1:19601693-19671693 GCF_000972845.2 Larimichthys crocea
GGGGCCGGTGATGAAGCAGGTCCTGAATCAGCATGCGCTCCAGACAGGAGGCGCTCTAAACATGCTTGGAAACGATAAAACTGGTATGGGGAAAAACCCCCTCTGTGTGCAGGTAAAAACACCAGTCCAAACGTAATCAACAGGACCACAGAAGACGGACTCACCAAGCAAACCTCAAACCCCACTGTGTTTGTAAGTGTCTTCTTTGCAACACCCTTGTATGAGTCCACACCGTCATAAACCCTGCCAGGCAGAAGTTCACACGACGAAAGCACTTCATACTGGCAGGAAACGATAAACTAGCTTTTTTAGTGTTTAGTTTCGCTTGGAACGTTCACGTGCAGTCAGCTGAGTGAAGCAAGAAGTACAAGGTAAAAAGAAAGTCAACTAGGTCCGATTTGACTTTCAAATTCTAACCTTTAGAATCCAAACAGGAGCTCCTTCTGTCGTGCACGTCAATACTCTTCTCATCATTTCTCCTTTCTGTCTCTTTTATTTTCAGCCTAAATAAAGAAGTCCTGATTGGCTACCAAAAAACTAGGCAGAAACCCAAAATAAAATAATCCTTCATGTTCTACTGGTGCCTATTTTTATGTGTCATCAGGGCTTTAACAACCTTTTTTTATTTTTATCACGGGCTTGTTATTTCAAACTTGTAATTTACATTTCGTTTCAAATTTTGACTTTGGGAAATACAAAAGCAGAAAAGTTACTCCTGTTGAGTGTTTTGTTGTCTCGCTCTGTTACATATTGTTCAGAGAGATAAATTCCCTGCGACTGGTCCAAAACCAGAGGTATTAACCTTCACAGGTTACACATTCTAGCTAACTGACTGCCCAAAAACTTTCCTCTCTTGCAGTGGTCTATTTTATTAGGTCTGTTATCATTATTTCCTTCATCTTTTCAAGGTTTGCAGATCCTGTGGTTACCGACAAAAACACCATTGCAGGAAGCTCCGCCCATGATTTTGCAACGAGCTGAAGCTCCTTTGGCTTTAAATATAGACATAGTAGGCATACCTTTATCATTTCAGAGCATGCTTATCCAGTGCATTTAAACTCAGCCAGGGACGCATTAAAGCTTGTTGTCCCTTTTTAAGCATATTTTTATTTATTTTTATACATTTCTAAGTGAGCCTACAGTACTTTTGCCGTACACCCTGTTTCTTTCCGTCATTTCAATTGGCTTACATCCTAAAATCACATGCTTTTAAAAAAACACAAATGCCTCTCAGCCGTGTCAGCCCCAGATATTTCAGTACCCTTTTATTTCTTGCCATAGAACAGGGTATTTTCCAGCGGTGAAAATAGTTGAATACTGACTCCTGTGAAGGGGCTTTCAAAGTTTGAAAGAAAAAAAGAAGAATAAAACCATCTCTTCGTTGGCCTGCATTAGAAACTTGAGGTTGCAGGGTTTGATAGAATTGTATATTTAAGCGGCTTTGGGAGACTAAGGAAGGGAAAACTGTATTGTGGGCAATGTAGGCTCCAGTGTTTTTGGCTCTTTACTCACTTAGGGGACTTAAAAAAAAGTGAGGAAATATCTCAGCTTCTCTGCCTCGTTTAAAACCACAACTTAAAAAAGGTGACATTAAATACCTTGAACATTTAGTTTTGGTGTTCAAATAAGACTCAAGCAAGGCAAAAAATCAAATAAACACCTCCAGAGTGATAAAGATGACTATCCAGTCTACCTTGAAACCCATTCCTGGTGTTTATATCTTGATATCAGCTTTAAACCTTTTTAAATCCGTCTTGGATGTCTGGCACTGTGCACAGTGTTATGTATAGATGGAGCTTAGGGCGGTGGCCCGTGAATGAATGATCAACGCCTTTTGGGTGGGCGGTGCCTGTGCGTATTTACACTGGGTGCTCCGCCCTACAACAGGAGATAGAAAAAACGTCCGTGGGCCGGTGGTGGGATGATTAGGAGTGGCAGGAGATGTAGGCAGCGCATTAATAACCCCAAACACACGCACTTTACACCTCGTCGGCTCCACTCTTCTTTCCCCCAGAGGCAGCAGCACCACCAGCTCTCCTCTCTCTTTTCCCTACAGGGACGACGCGATCATTCGCGGTGCTGCATCGGAGCTTCATGGCCGCGACACTCGCGATGAGCGGCGCGGCGGCAGGGGATCCCTCTACCCGCTGCAGAAGGCGACTCTCTCCGCTGGATTCCCCCCTGGCAGGGACTCGGCGTTTTCGGGCATGGATTGCAAGATCATTAGACAAGGCTGGGACAGAGCGATCACTCAGGTTAGAAATCAGACTTTTACAACTGGTGATGTATTTCATTGAATGGGGCGTGGCAGATTTGGTTGTAAGATCCAGGTTGGTTTTTGTGTTGTTTGTGTTGGCCTCCCAAAATTTCAATCGGCCTACTGGTGATGTAATCTTTCTGATTTCCCACTATTTGCGGTAGCTGCGGTCCAGTGGACGTAAAAAAAAAAAAAAAAAAAAACCGCCGAGCTGCTCCGCCTGCAAAAACGCCTTCCACGCATGTTCTATGCCAGCCAGTTGGTCACCCGTTGTTGTTCTCTTTCTGGCGTCCCCTCTCACCATCATACACGCTGACAACAAAACTGGACTCAGCTTTCGGGACAGAAAGGTCCCGGCAACTCAGTCCCCCCCTTCAGTTAGCGGAAAACTTGTGCAAGCAGAGTTGGGGACTACACCGGCGGTGGCATCAGGAGCCTAGACATAGCACCCATCCCCAGACTACTTACTCCTGCTGCTGCTGCTGCTGCTGCTGCTGCTGCCTACTGCTGCAGCGGACAGGGAGGCTGGGTGTTTCCCATTCCCTTTCATGTGCTGTTTCATCCTCTGCTGCAGGGCTCTCTAACTTTTTATAACCAGTTAGATCCTTCAATACAATGAAAATCAGACACAATAGCAGAATCTTGAAGAGGGAATTGTTTGATGTGAAGTTGCTCATCCATGATCCCAGTTTTTGCTTCTTTTAAACGTGTCATCGTACTGCCAGGATTCCTAATGTTTCTTGGCACGACAGGTATTAAGCTTCTGACCTTATTCGAAAAACCAGAAACGCGGCTGATTCTTCAAACCGTTGTTGGCTCACGCTTTGTGGGTTTGAGTTTCAGCTCTTAATGCCAGAGAGGGAAGTGGGCAACCGGCTCTTGATGACTAACTTGATTAAATGTTTTCGCGGTGACTGCCCTATCAAACCTTGTCTTCTTCAAAATAGCCCTTCAGACTCGTTTCATGCTTGCTCACGAGGAGCACTTGCTGCAGTCGGAGATGAGTTTACATTTTCAATTTAACAAAAGTTTACTTTGTGGTGTTTCTAAACCCGGACCGTGGTGTGTGTGTGTGTGTTTCTCTTTTTCTCAACAGGAAACGTGTGAGATGGACAGGGTATCTTCCCCTCAGGCCTCTTCCCCTTCCACCTCCTGCAGCAGTCAACAGAAGTCACAGAGAGACAGCCGTCTGTGGTGGATCATTCTTCTCTGAAGATCAACTGAGGGCTCCCTACACCCTCAACTGAATTCTTTTTACCTCCCGAGGCCAACCTACCTGCGGCTGGACTTGTGTCATCAGGCGCGGCCCCCTCAGCACCAGAACCACAAGGTCTACCAATTATCAAAACAGAATCTGCCTCCCCGTGTTTCTCCCCAAACCTGCAGCTGCACTGCCCCAAACCTAGCCCTCTAGTCGCCGCGGCACATCCGGCGCATGGCCCGGCAATATTGCCATGGAACCTCAGCCTAAACATGACACTAACAGGGTTACCAGACTTCACCCGTGTTTTCCACCAGTCAGGGAGGCGGCGGCGATTCAGTGCCAGAGGTGTTTTGTCAAACAGGAAATGCCATCACAGTTTGAGCACACGCTCTCCACCACCATACAAGCGGCTCACTGTTTCAGCTACTCATTCTGGCTTGGACCATCACACGGTAATGGTATGGAGGCTCAGCCTCATCCTCACCCTCAGCAGGCAGGGAGAAGATACAACACACTTCCACTTCCACCATCAACGGGCCTTTTCCATGATTTGCCGGTCGCATCTTCTGCATCTCAACCAAGAGCAGACTGTCAAGCCCACCTACTGTGCCTGGGCGCGGGGCATACAACATCCTCATGCTCAGGCCCACCACCCATTTCCTTCAGCCGCAGGTGCCCTACCTACAGCCCTCTCCGCCGAGCTCGGAGCCCGGCAGCCCTGACAGGCAAGACGGAGCTCCTCCATACCATGTCCCCTCCTCCCTCTTACGTCAGCCACCATCGCCTCCAAAATTGGCAGGTGGCACCCCCCTGGACTCGGTCCCGGCCGGGACCAGGCCGCTTTAGCCTTGCCTCTCACTACGGTCCTACACCGGTCCAGGCCTTCTGCAGCCTTCCTCAAGCCCCTGCAGCAAACCCCCGCCCCAAACCCCAGCTCAGACCACTGTGCCTGCCCGCTACAACAGGAGGAAAAACCACCCCAGGACTTGGAGAGCGACGGATTCCACACTGTGATTACCCAGGTGAGACCAATAAACAACACTTCCACCTATCACCTGTTGTGTATTTATTTTCTTACACTGCCTGTGGTCGTGTGAAATATCACATGACTCATTAGGTGATTTAAGAAAACCAGTTTATTGATGACACCTGTTCCTCCAAAAAATTCCGCACTGCGTTTTGAAGACTTTTCCAAGCAGTACACGGTTCACAGTATGTACTACGATCAACGCAGAGCACATGCTCACTGGATTTGTATGTACATTAAATATTTTCACAGTCATCAGTCACCACCTTTCCAGTGAACCATTGGCTTCACAAACTACTTTGCCACTCCTTACCCGCTTAAATGACCGAGGCACTCTCAACCAGGAACTCTCACATATTGCTGCGGCTGTAAAGTCATATCGTCTGAATGGTTGTGGGATGAACCAGGTTTGCGTGTGGGTGTGTTAATTAGATAGAAGTTCCTTAAGCATTTGATCTATTTGGCCTCACGCAGCCTTTTGCATACAGGTCACTTTTTGATAGCTTGCCCGGATTACAAAACACGACACACCACACACACACACACACACCATAGCTGTACGATGTGCAGTATTGCAGGGACATGTAATTGTCCAACTAGCCTGTGGCAGCGTGTAAAATAGGCTTAAGTGTACCTCCTGCCAGCATGTTAGCACACGTCGCGCCTCTTTTAAGTCAGATGAAGCCAAATTCCTTCTAATCACCGAAGGCAGACTCCAACTTTCCCACTGTTTTATGTTTATTTGTGTTAGTATGTTTGTTTATAATTTCCTTATTTAAATTCAGAATAAATCTGAAGAAATCCTTCTAAATCATTCAAAAATCCTGTGACCTTTTGACATTGTAATCTACATACCGTGTGTGTAATATAACATGCAAAACGTTTTCAACCCTGATCCTCAAATGTTTTAGCTGTAGTGAACAGCAGTTTTTTCACAATGAATTTTCTGTGCGAAACACACCAACATTTAACCAGTTTTAAAACTAAGTGGACCGTGTATGATGCTTTAACCGTGAATTAGGAAAAACAACACATTTTTACTATTTCTCACTCCAAACAGCTTTCTGCTCTTCATTAGTTCACATTTCTAGATACCACGGCTCAGTTATTTGGAAAATACATATCTGACACATGAATTATTGGATTTGGCTTAGCTTCTGTTTGTGTTTATCTTCCATGTGTGTGTGTGTGTGTTGTGTCGTTTCAGGCTGCAAGAAGGTCTTACCACTAGTCGTCCCATCTGAAAGCCCACCTCAGGACTCACACGGTAAGGCCTTCCTTTAATTAATCCAGCTTTTTTAAACGTCAAAAAAAAAATGGCCGCTGCCCGTGCGATTTGTATTCGGTATCTGACTGGCACCATGTGCTAGGCAGATGTGTTGTGTTCCTGGCTGTTGTGTAAATGTATCCTACCCCTTCCCATCCTCTGCCCAATTACTATTCCATCAAAAACAGGTGGAAGTGACACACTTCTGCCAGGGGTGACTCTGAGACTTATGTGGTCAGCGTAGCCGTACGGTGCCATCTCCTCGGGAACCTCAGCGCCTGTTCCGACATCGATGTTAACTGCTTTTCATATACTTTTCTCAGACTATAATTACATCCAAGATCTGTGCGTCATAGAATTCCTCTTTTTTTGTTTCCTTTCCTTTTCTCTTTCAAACTGTCTCTGTTCACATTCAGATTTGAACTAGTTAGTTTTTCCATGAGAAAATCAAACCAAAAACAAGCGGCACGGTGTTGGGGCCCACCTCACTCCAGCATAAACACAACAAAAGCTTCTGTGATATCTACGCATTCCTTCACTATCTGGATACACCAAAAACAAATCTGACTCTGCGGATCCTGAATCTGTTCCACTTGTGAAATCTGAACTACTTGTTCTGAAGTCGATGTGGGTGTGCGTGCCTCGCATTTCAGTATGGGAACATGGACACGGGACAATTAGATCTGGCGTCTTCATGCTGCAGGCTTGATTGTGGTTCTTGCAGTCATTACAAGCACCACAAGATTGGAGAACACGACACGTAAGAGGGTTATTTTTTGTGTAGCAGCGCTCCATATCTCCTCTGCTTTTCTGTCAGTACGCTCTTAGTTATTTTCTCTCTTCCTTTTTTTTTTTCTATCGCTTCTCATTCATCTTAACTCATCTCTTTCTTCTGCTTTGTTGACCATCTCTCCCACCTTCAACCCTCCCCCCGGTTATTTTATCTTGTCTGTTACTCATTCTACTTTCTCTATTCAGCGCTTGGAATGCAACATTACACACTTAACCACACTACACCTACATCCACAACCACTCACACACGCACCACCCTGTCAAAAAAGAATCTGTTGATATGATCCTAATGCGTTTGGGTCCCTGTGGGAGTTCCCACTCTAATACTCCAATCAACATACATTACACCTGATTTTGATTGTGTGTCGTGTGTATGTATGGATGTGTGTGTGTGTGTGTATGGGTATGGGCATGTGTGCGAGTGTTTTGTGAAAAAATGAACACTACCTCCAGTCCTTATTTCTTTTCTTCTGTTGTACTTTGTATCTCTCTCTTATTGTGTTCCAGTTTCGTCGTGTGGTTTCTGTTTGGGTGACGCTCCGTTAAATTTCTAAATAGGTTTATTGTGGTGTTGTTTTAGCGAGGTTGCAGGCGCTTGTGTGCTGTTTTTAAAACGGTGCTTCACACAAATTTATAAAAAAACAAAAATTTATTTTTCTTACCTCTAGTGCTATCCGAGCTTCGATAGCTTTGATTCGCCAGGGTTTTTTTCTTCTCTTTTCATAATCTGCCTGCTACCCCATTTAATGTGATCTGTGTTTGTGGCACATAGAGCTTGACAAAATAACTATTAAATTATTTAAATGTGGTCTAACAAGCCATGAACAATGAACACTGTGTAACACTTAAGACACTCTGCATCATTCCATGGGACAGGTCGGTTATCTCTCATGTCCTTTATAGAATAAAAATAAAATGGGAACTAAATAAAGAAGGGACCAACCAAATGAACAGTAGAAGAAAAAGAAGGGAACACAGTTGAGCAAGAATGAAGTTCCTTCAGAAATTGCCTCGTATTTCTTAGCCTTGCCACTTGTGACCCCAAAGATTATTAAGTTACATAGAGATGGTAGAAATATGCATAAGTGCCATAACTGAATTCCATTCACCTCCTCCCAAATGTCAGAGATCTTTAAAAAATTGACCAATAAAGCCAGTTTTATTTGCATGGTTAGATACCACCAGTCTGAAAAAATGTTTTGTCATTTGAGTGAAGAAACCCCCTTAGGTCAGGGAACCTGGATTTTTGGAGGTTGTGCAGTGGTTGGGTTGTGTAGGTAAGACCCAGCTGGGCTGAAGCAGGACAGGTCACACGAGTTTTCCAAAGTGCCCGAGGCTGCAGCTGTAAGATTTTAATGGCAAGGTGACAGAGAAAACTCCATCCATCAGAGAAGAATTGCACAGAGGCAAAGACCAAACAACGCAGACAGAATCGTGGGAAAATTGTGCAGCGTTAGTGCTTGGTTACTTGATGATGTATGTTACAGCAGTACGAATGTCTGTTGATAGACAACTGGACTTTCCAGTAAAGCCTGTTTTCCCAGTTCCTCCACCCAGCTTTATGAATCATCTTATTAATAACAGTCATCAGTGCTATAATAGTTGCTTATAATCACACTCCCAGCTCTGTCATACAGAGCTGGAGATCACTATGATTGAGCATAAAATGAGCTCAGTTCTGTTGTTTGCTCGTTTTTCAGGCTGCACTCATTCAAACTTTCTCTTCTTCCTCTGTTCCTGCAGGTGAGAAGCCCTACACGGTGCACGTGGGACAGCTTCGACTGCGTTTTGCTCGTTCGGATGGGCTGACGCGTCATTACCGGAAGCACACGGGTGCCAAAACCCTTCCAGTGCCCGTCTTGCTCGGCTCTTTTTTCCCGATCCGACCACCTCGCTCTGCACATGAAGAGACACCAGAACTAGCAACGTTTTTTCCAACGCCACACACAACACACACACACACTACAAAATAACAAAGCACTGTCTTCACACACGTAAACACTCGCTCCATCTCCCACAAACTACATTGTTACAAGCTGCCCCGATGCCAGAGCGACGTTCACTGACAACACACAGCTCTCCGTTGCTGCATCTGTGCTAACGGTACTGTCTACCTGACAGGTGTACCTCGTGCTACAGAGGTTGCGCGATCCAGTTGGCAGTTGTGATAGTAGAAAGATTATGGGCCACGATGAAGTTTTCTGGTCCCTTAACCTTCAGTATACTTGGTATAGATTTCTGTGGACAAATTACAAAGAAGAAATAATAGCAAAAAAGAAAATGGTAGCTCCAAAACATGTCTCCAGTCCATTTGGACTCTTCTGTGTGACTGGAAAGAAGCACTTACCACTCAAAACTTGTACACCTTTTGTTCTAACATAAGACTTTGTTTACTCTGATTGTTGTTGTTTATTAAACTGGATATCCAGATTTATTTTTTTTTTTATATACCCCTACCTTCGGTTTGCACTACAATTGGTATCTTAAATCTAGTCGTGTTTTTGACCCCTGCATCTCATTCAGCACTGGAACGATCATTATCCCTGCTGGAGATCTCTGTGAACGCCACCACAAATCATTGCTGTTCAGATATTAAAAATTGAAGGCATTTATACTCTGGAGAGAGGGAAGATAGTGCAGGGGAAAAAGGGGGAGGGGTGGAGATGGTGAGCTAGAAAGATTTTTGAATTTCAAGAGAGGAGATCTGGGATGACTGAGAAAGAAGAGAGAGGGTGGTTGCTAAAGAGCTGCAATTAGGCGATGAATTATTCACGTGACTTTCGACAGATTTCCAACGAGAGAAATGTAGAAGCAGAAACCTTCAATATATATCTTAGAATTCATTCGAAATAAAACCGAATTGACTGTTCTGTGCACAAGCTTGAGCTAAGTGCTTCAAAATACAATTACTGTCCATCTCTCTCATCCAGCATTTTACTTTCTTTCAAATGTTTTAACCAAAGTAGCATCATCATCGTCATCATCATCATCATCAACACCTTATTAAGTGCCTCTTCTCTGGTTTTGTGTGTTTGTTCAGTGGTAGCAGAGCTGTGATCAATGTGGAAAGTCCTTTTTAAATACACTTGGTGCTGTTTTTTATTTCTTAACTGTTTGTCTCTCGGACTCAGCTTTGGGAAAAAATTCTTTCTTTTAAATTACAAGGTTACCCATCATTCACTGTAATTTAACAGCTCGGCTCAGGCCACTTCACCGACATCCTGCATAGTGTCGTTTAAATTAAAATCCAGGAGGGTCTCGCTCTCTGACTCTGTACACAACTAACATGCAACTCGGCTCTATCCGTCAATCGAACATGGACACGTGTTTTGTTAGAGGATTCACAGTCTTTCTTCGAACAGTACTCATTGCTCACGTATATTGCAAGAGTTATTGGGTTCTGCAAATGTTCCTCTTGTCTAACAGGCCATAAAGAGATTATGGAATATTTTTAGTTAAAGCGATAGGAGTCAGAATCAGCAATGAAATAAAAAATTAAAAATGCATTGTGAATTTCAGCATGAAGTAAAATGGTCTGAGCACAAAGAGGGGATTCTGTTTTTTTTTATCCACAGAAGAAGGTTTTGTTCTCTATACACCTTTTGAATCACTTTATTTTATTTTTTTTTAGCAGGACCCTGCGACAAACACAAAAATCAGAATAAAATATACACATGTAAACACAGTTGCATATAGATTGATATGATTATATATAAAGTCCATAGATTACTAGTTAAGGGCTCTATAAATTACTAACACAATACCAAACTGCTGTGTTTTCCTCCGTTGACCCAAAGAGGAGCAGCCAACGGGTGATAGAGTCACAATGCTGACAATATTGTAGCCTGCATAACCTTTTTCTACTGAGTTAGGCCAAACTTATCCTATAAAGAAAACCAATGGCTTAAGTTTGCTAGATACATTTGAGATGTGTGCCCTAAAAGTTGGACTGTTTGTTGTCTACGTTGTTTAAAGTTGTTGTGTGTGTTAAAGGTCACTGAGGATATAGTGTTCTATCATCAGCATATGATGAACTTGACAGTTTTACAACCAATGGCAATATTATTTATATACAAGTAAACAATAGAGGTCCCAGAACACATCCCTGGGGTACTCCTGCGTTGAGTCCGTATCAAGAGGAACAAGCATCAGTCAAAAACTCTGATAATGTACATTTAAATAGGAGAGTTTTGTCTTGGAAATACTGTGAACCTGTCCTTTTATATACACTTGAATGTCCATGTTGACGGTGTGATTTAGCCTGCGCCTATAACTGTAATTGTTCTTTCCCACGCAGGTAGCATAAAGATAATTAGCAATGTAATGTATCATGGTAAATCTGACTATTATTTTGATTGTGTGAAGTGGGTGTGCAACAGATCACCGTCTTTCCCCAGCAAAAATGCCTTATGTAAATATATGCACTGTAAATAACTATTGACTTTTTTTGTTTGTTTTTGTTTTTTCCTCTTTGTTATTATTTTTGTAAACAAAGGGGCAGAAAAAGAGGGAAGAATGCCCTGCATCCAAAAAATATTTGAGCCTTTTTTTTTTTCTCTTTTAGTTTTGTTTTCTTGTCAAAATATTTTGATGCCATTGTTTTATATATTGTCCTTCCAACAACTTATTTTGTAGATTTGTTTTCTTCCTAGGTAAACGTTCCAAAGACAAAAGTTGTTTTTTCTTCAACTGGTGAAGCCGAACCTAATAAAGTCAAACTGACACTTTTCAGATGTGATTGTGCTGAAATTAATAGGGAGATTTCTTCTTTTACCTGCTAGCAGTGAGTGAACTTCAAGGCTTAGGTGTGGCAGCGGTCAAAGTATGCGGTACTTTAGTTTTTTTGTCCATTAGGTTATATTTAATGCAGGTTTTTTTTTTTTTTTAAAGAGTGAGCCATGTTGTACAGATAAAGAGTGTGTGTCTGTGGAACAAGCGAGCCTTGTCGAGGGCTACGTGAAACAAATAAGGCATAACCACAGTTAATCTTTTAAAATCTAAACATGGTTTCTGTGGAAGTGCTAATCCTGCAGTTTTCTGCGTCGAGCTGACATACTTAAAAGTTCAGTTTCAGCTAGAGGGATAAGAAGGGAGATGTGGAGGAGTGGCCAAACGCTCTCATCCAGGACCTGCAAGTAACCTGCAGACCCTTGCTGATCAAAAAACAATAGTCCTTTGATGTCCCCGTGAGAGACAATGGACAAGAAAATAAATTTGACCACCACTGGGGACCGGAGGGGAATCCCACTGCATTGAAATGGACGTACAAACAACCAGCAAACACGCACACACACCATATGTTCTTGATTTAAGTTAAAATGTGACCCCGGGTCTCTGTTGTAATCTACCTCAGATGTCAGAGAAGAGGGAGGTGGAGGGGAGAGAGTGAAAGAAGTGAAATGCCGAAACACATCAACAACAAAAGAATCTCTGGAGGCTCCCAATCAACCACTTCCGTCCTCCTACATGTCCTCTCGTTCTCCTCCTCCGCTCTCCTTATTTAATTTCATTTCTCTCTCTCTTCTCCTTCTCTTTGTCTTTCCATGCACCGTATCCCCCTCTTTCCCGGTGGAAAGTATTGTATGAAAGTCCAGGGGCGCTGCTCCATGGGTCAGAGTGGAGACTATTCTCATAACCTGCTCCGTCCTCATCTTTTCCCCGTCTTTTAATCACCTACCTCGTCTCCCTGTAGTTCCCTCGCCATTTTCTCCTCCACCTAAAACTTCCCATTTGAGACTCTTCTTTCTTTTTTATCTTGATTTTTCTCTCACCAAGTCGTCCAAAGTATACACAATATATGAAAGTAGACTTGCAGGTGTACTTCTGAGTGTTTGAATATTAAAAAGTTAGGATGAATGTTTCACACACACACACACTGTGGTGATGGTGAGTGGGAGCTACCGGTTCATGTTTTGGATCAACTAAATTATGTCACACATCTGGAAGAAGGCTCCTGCTGCTCCACCTCTGCTGTGCTGCGTTGGTGTGATTCCCAGTTTCCCTTTGAATGTGTGTGTGTGTGCGCATGGTGTGTGTGTTTGTGTGTGTGTGTATCTAGGTATAATGTTTCCAGTGCTCCTCTCTTGGAACAGACCACCCACTCAGAAGACCAATAGACGCGCCACCGGGAGCCCGGATGACACAGACACACTCACACTTAGTCACACACACACATATATGCAATCCCTCCAAAGTCAACCCTTCCCCATTTCTCAGAATAGAACATGTTGTTATCAGAGATTGAAGAGATACCACACAGCTGACATGCTATCACGAAGTTAAAGATAATATCAGAAATCGAGGAGGGTTTTATTCCGAGACGCTACGTTTCTTTTAAAAATGTTGCCTCAGGTGAACTGCTTAGTTGAAAAAGGTCGAGGTTTGAAATTAAAAAAAATATTAAAGCCTCATCATGGCTTCTGATACGGACTGTGTGGTTCTGTGTCAGGAACCTTTAAGTACCCTATAGAGAACCGCTATAGGGAGTTTCGACAAACACACAAAAAAAGAAACAGTAAATCCAACAGTTGCCTTTGAAGTTTTCTGTTTGCTTAGTTGCTTACCCATCATACCCTTCGCTCTGGAACCTTGAAACACAACTCGTAAGGTGGTTTGTCCACGATATCCACAGGGCTGGCTATTTGTGTCTTTTGCACTTGTCAAAGTGTTCTCGGGCAAGACATTAAATCAGCGGCTTGCAGATCTGCGTGTGTTAATGGGTGAATTAGAGGCAAATAGTAATCACTTTGGTGGATGCAGCCCATTTAGCTTCAACTAGGCAAATAGGGAAAATGGTACCAGACCAACAGATGCCTCAGGATCACCTAGTTTTTTGATTTGATTAGTTTAGCAGTGTGCACTACTATAATATACGTAAAATGCACAGCCTTAACTAGCTCCTAATCTGTGCCTATAATCCTTTTTGTTTTTGGAGCCTCTGTGTCAGTCCGGTTTTCTGTGTCCTTGAGTGTGGCCCATCTGTTGAACCGGTCATTACAAAGACACTTGTGTGTTTGATTCACAACCCACAGAACATTATTTTTTAGAGTTCACAAAGTTTTCATAGATACCGAATATGTCAGGATGAACTTTCAGTCTTGGTTGAAATATTTCTTTTGGTGTAAACATCATATATTGATACATTTACACAGAGTATAATAAGGGGGTTTCCCTACACGGAGCTACTTGAGGGAAAACAAAAAAGGGAAAACTGTAATTTACGGACTACCTTTATTATTTTGTTGATATTATGCTTACATGCCTCACATTTCCTGTATTTTTGTGAAATGACACCACAACTACATGGCACACACAGCAATCCTCAATGGGTCAGGTTGTATTCCAGCAATCTAAAATGAAAGGCAATGTAAGCGGTCTCATAATGACAGAGGTGAACCTGGGCTTCTTACTGTTGGACTAGTAAGTAATATTAGCTGTCTGCTATGTCTTGTGTAGTTGCAATTACTTGATGTTTGGCTGTTATCAAAGTCGTCACTCAAAAGTTATTTTTTTTTATCATAAGTAATACAATTATAACAAATACATGTGTCCACATTTACAGTTGCAAAAATACAATGTTCTCTGCAATGTTGCTGTAAACCAGGACATGCCCTCCCCCCCATTCTCATGTAAATGTATCATGTTCCCATCATGTACAGAGCACATGGACTACATGACTTGTGTAGTCACAGACTTCATTTTAGATTGCTGGAATACAACCTGACCCATTGAGGATTGCTGTGTGTGCCATGTAGTTTGTGGTCATTTCAACACAAATACAGGAAATGTGAAGCATGTAAGCATAATATCAACTAAAATAATAAAGGTAGTCCGTAAATTACAGTTTTCCCTTTTTGTTTTCCCTCAAGTAGCTTCAGTGCAGGGAAACCCCCTTATTATACTCTGTGTAAATGTATCATATATATGATGTTTACACCAAAAGAAAATATTTCAACCCAAGACTGAAAGTTCATCCTGACATATTCGGTATCTATGAAAACTTTGTGAACTCTAGAAAATAATGTTTTGTGGGTTTGAATCAAACACACAAGTGTCTTTTTGTAATGACCGGTTCAACAGATGGCCACTACTTGTCAAGGACTTACAGTAAAACCGGATTCTGACACAGAGGCTCTGTAAAACAAAAAGGATTATTAGGCACAGATTTAGGAGCTAGTTTAAGGTCTTGATCATGTTACTGTATATTTGGTGTAGTAGTGCACACTGCTAAACTAATCAAATCACAAAATAGGTGATCCTGAGGCATCTGTTGGTCTGGTACCATTTTCCCTATTTGCCTAGTTGAAGCTAAATGGGCTGCATCCATCCAAAGTGATTTACTATTTGCCTCTAATTCACCCATTAACACTTACGCAGATGCTGCAAGCCGCTGATTTAATGTCTTGCCCGAGAACACTTTGACAAGTGCAAAAGACACAAATAGCCAGCCCTGTGGATATCGTGGACAAACCACCTTACGAGTTGTGTTCAAGGTTCCAGAGTGAAGGGTATGATGGGTAAGCAACTAAGCAAACATGTAAGAGAACTTCAAATGCAACTGTTGGATTTACTGCTTTCTTTTTTTGTGTGTTTGTCCAGAAACTTCCCTATAGCGGTTCTCTATAGGGTACTTAAAGGTTCCTGACACAGAACCACTACAGTCCGTATCAGAAGCCATGATGAGGCTTTAATATTTTTTTTAATTTCAAACCTCGACCTTTTTCTAACTAAGCAGTTCACCTGAGGCAACATTTTTAAAAATGAACGTAGCGTCTCGGAATAAAACCCTCCTCGATTTCTGATATTATCTTTAACTTCGTGATAGCATGTCAGCTGTTGTGGTATCTCTTCAATCTCTGATAACAACATGTTCTATTCTGAGAACATTGGGAAGGGTTGACTTTGGAGGGAGTTGCATATATGTGTGTGTGTGACTAAGTGTGAGTGTGTCTGTGTCTATCCGGGCTCCCCGTGGCCGTTCTATTGGTCTTCTGAGTGGGTGGTCTGTTCCAAGAGAGGAGCACTGGAAACATTATACCTAGATACACACACACACACACAAACACACACACATGCGCACACACACACACATTCAAAGGGAAACTGGGAATCACACCAACGCAGCACAGCAGAGGGTGGAGCAGGCAGGAGCCTTCTTCCAGATGTGTGACATTAATTTAGTTGATCCAAAACATGAACCGGTAGCTCCCACTCACTCATCACCACAGTGTGTGTGTGTGTGAAACATTCATCCTAACTTTTTAATATTCAAACACTCAGAAGTACACCTGCAAGTCTACATTTTCATATATTGTGTATACTTTGGACGACTTGGTGAGAGAAGAAATCAAGATAAGAAAAGAAAGAAGAGTCTCAAATGGGAAGTTTTAGGTGGAGGAGAAAATGGCAGAGAGAACTACAGGGAGACGAGGTAGGTGATTAAAAGACGGGGAAAAGATGAGGAGCGGAGCAGGTTATGAGAATAGTCTCCACTCTGACCCATGGAGCAGCGCCCCTGGACTTTCATACAATACTTTCCACCGGGGAGGAGAGGGGGATACGGTGCATGGAAAGACAAAGAGAAGGAGAGAGAGAGAGAGAAATGAAATTAAATAAGGAGAGCGGAGGAGGAGAACGAGAGGACATGTAGGAGGACGGAAGTGGTTGATTGGGAGCCTCCAGAGATTCTTTTGTTTAGATTGTTCTGCATTTCACTTCTTTCACTCTCTCCCCTCCACCTCCCTCTCTTCTGACATCTGAGGTAGATTACAACAGAGACCCTGGGTCACATTTATAACTTAAATCAAGAACATATGGTGTGTGTGCGTGTGTGCGTGTGTTTGTACGTCCATTTCAATGCAGTGGGATTCCCCTCCGGTCCCCAAGTGGTGGTCAAATTTATTTTCTTGTCCATTGTCTCTCACTGGGACATCAAAGGACTATTGTTTTTTGATCAGCAAGGGTGCTGCTGATCCAGGACTTGCAGGTCCTGGATGAGAGCGTTTGGCCACTCCTCCACATCTTCCCTTCTTATCTCCTCTAGCTGAAACTGAACTTTTAAGTATGTCAGCTCGACGCAGAAAATCTGCAGGATTAGCACTTCCACAGAAACCATGTTTAGATTTTAAAAGATTAACTGTGGTTATGCCTTATTTGTTTCACGTAGGCCTCGACAAGGCTCGCTTGTTCCCACAGACACCACACTCTTTATCTGTACAACATGGCTCACTCTTTAAAAAAAAACAAAAAACTGCATTAATATAAACCTCATGGACAAAAAAACTAAATGTACCGCATACTTTGACCGCTGCCACACCTAAGCCTTGAAGTTCACTCACTGCTAGCAGGTAAAAGAAGAAATCTCCCTATTAATTTCAGCACAAGATCACATCTGTAAAAGTGTCAGTTTGACTTTATTAGGTTCGGCTTCACTCAGTTGAAGAAAAAACAACTTTTGTCTTTGGAACGTTTACCTAGGAAGAAAAACAAATCTACAAAATAAGTTGTTGGAAGGACAATATATAAAACAATGGCATCAAAATATTTTTGACAAGAAAACAAAACTAAAGAGAAAAAAAAAGGCTCAAATATTTTTTGGATGCAGGGCATTTCCCTCTTTTTCTGCCCCTTTGTTTACAAAATAATAACAAAAGAGGAAAAAACAAAAACAAACAAAAAAAGTCAATAGTTATTTACAGTGCATATATTTACATTAAGGCATTTTTGCTGGGGAAAGACGGTTGATCTGTTGCAACCCCCACTTCTACACAATCAAATAAATAGTCAGATTTACCATGATACATTACAGTGCTATATTATCTTTATGCTACCTGCAGTGAAAGAACAATTACAGTTATAGGCGCAGGCTAAATCACACCGTCAACATGGACATTCAAGTGTATATTAAAAGGACAGGTTCACAGTATTTCCAAGACAAAACTCTCCTATTTAAATGTACATTATCAGAGTTTTTGACTGATGCTTGTTCCTCTTGATACAGACTCAACGCAGGAGTACCCCAGGGATGTGTTCTGGGACCTCTATTGTTTACCTTGTATATAAATAATATTGCCATTGGTTTAGAAAACTGTCAAGTTCATCTATATGCTGATGATAGAACACTATATTCCTCAGTGACCTTTAACACACACAACAACTTTAAACAACGTAGACAACAAACAGTCCAACTTTTAGGGCACACATCTCAAATGTATCTAGCAAACTTAAGCCATTGGTTTTCTTTATAGGAATAAGTTTGGCCTAACTATGTTCAGTAGAAAAAGGTTATGCAGGCTACAATATTGTCAGCATAGTGACCTCTATCACCCTGTTGGCTGCTCCTCTTTGGGTCAACGGAGGAATTAACACAGCAGTTTGGTATTTTGTTTTAGTAATTTATAGAGCCCTTAACTAGTAATCTATAGGACTTTATATATAATCATATCAATCTATATGCAACTGTGTTTACATGTGTATATTTTATTCTGATTTTTGTGTTGTCGCAGGGTCCTTGCTAAAATAAAAAATAAATAAAGTGATTTCAAAAGGTGGTAACAAAATCCTTCTTCTGTGGATAAAAAAATAACAGAATCCCCTCTTTGTGCTCAGACCATTTTATCTTCAGCTGAAATTCACAATGCATTTTTTAAATTTTTATTTCATTGCTGATTCTGACTCCTATCGCTTTAACTAAAAATATTCCATAATCTCTTTATGGCCTGTTTAGACAAGAGGAACATTTGCAGAACCCAATAACTCTTGCAATATACGTGAGCATATGAGTACTGTTCGAAGAAAGACTGTGAATCCTCTAACAAAACACGTGTCCATGTTCGATTGACTGATAGAGCCGAGTTGCATGTTAGTTGTGTACAGAGTCAGAGAGCGAGACCCTCCTGGATTTTAATTTAAACGACACTATGTCAGGATGTCGGTGAAGTGGCCTGAGCCGAGCTGTTAAATTACAGTGAATGATGGGTAACCTTGTAATTTAAAAGAAAGAATTTTTTCCCAAAGCTGAGTCTAGAGATCAAACAGATTAAGAAATAAAAAACAGCACCAAGTGTATTTAAAAAGGACTTTCCACATTGATCACAGCTCTGCTACCACTGAACAAACACACATAAACCAGAGAAGGAGGCACTTAATAAGGTGTTGATGATGATGATGACGATGATGATGATGCTACTTTGGTTAAAACATTTGAAAGAAGTAAAATGCTGGATGAGAGAGATGGACAGTAATTGTATTTTGAAGCACTTAGTTCAAGCTTGTGCATCAGAACAGTCAATTCGGTTTTATTCTGAATGAATTCTAAGATATATTGAAGGTTTCTGCTTCTACATTTCTCTCGTTGGAAATCTGTCGAAAGTCAACGTGAATAATTCATCGCCTAATTGCAGCTCTTTAGCAACCACCTCTCTCTCTTTCTCAGTCATCCTCAGATCTCCTCTCTTGAAATTCAAAAATCTTTCTAGCTCACCATCTCCACCCCTCCCTCCTTTTTCCCCTGCACTATCTTCCCTCTCTCCAGAGTATAAATGCCTTCAATTTTTAATATCTGAACAGCAATGATTTGTGTGGCGTTCACAGAGATTCAGTCCAGCAGTGATAATGATCGTTCCAGTGCTGAATGAGATGCATGGGTCAAAAACAGCTGAGATTTAAGATTACCAATTGTAGTGCAAACCGAAGGATTTGGTATATAAAACAAAAAATTAAATCTGGATATTCCAGTTCTATAAACAAACTAACAAATCAAGGAGTAAACAAAGTTCTATGTTAGAACAAAAGGTGTACAAGTTTTGAGTGGTAAGTGCTTTCTTTCCAGTCACACAGAAGAGTCCAAATGGACTGGAGACATGTTTTGGAGCTACCATTTTCTTTTTGCTATTATTTTTCTTCTTTGTATTTGTCCACAGAAATCTATACCAAGTATATCTGAAGGTTAAGGGACCAGAAACTTCATCTGGCCATTATCTTTCTACTATACAGCCTCCAAACTGTCCCACTCTGGGTTAAGAGCAACACATCTGTCAGGTAATAGTACCGTTTTAGCACATGATAGCAGCACCAGGAGGAGCTGTGTGTTGTCAGTGAACGTCGCTCTGCATCGGGGCAGCTTGTAACAATGTAGTTGTGGGAGATGGAGCGAGTGCTTTACGTGTGTGAAGACAGTGCTTTGTGTATTTGTAGTGTGTGTGTGTGTGTGTGTGCGTGTGCAAAAACGTTGCTAGTTCTGGTGTCTCTTCATGTGCAGAGCGAGGTGGTCGGATCGGGAAAAAGAGCGCGAGCAGACGGCGCACTGGAAGGGTTTGGCACCCGTGTGCTTCCGGTAATGACGCGTCAGCTCATCCGAACGAGCAAAACGCCAGTCGCAGCTGTCCCACGTGCACCTGTAGGGCTTCTCACCTGCAGGAACAGAGGAAGAAGAGAAAGTTTCAATGAGTGCAGCTCTGAAAAACTGAGCAAACAACAGAACTGAGCTGCATTTTATGCTCAATCATATGATCTCCAGCTCTGTATGACAGAGCTGGGAGTGTGATTATAAGCACTATTATAGCACTGATGACTGTTTATTAATAAAACGATGATTCATAAAGCTGGGTGGAGGAACTGGGAAAACAGGCTTTACTGGAAAGTCCAGTTGTCTATCAACAGACATTCGTACCGCTGTAACATACATTCATCAAGTAACCAAGCACTAACGCTGCACAAGTTTCCCACGATTCTGTCTGCGTTGTTTGTCTTTGCCTCTGTGCATTCTTCTCTGATGGATGGAGTTTCTCTGTCACCTTGCCATTACAATAATCTTACAGCTGCAGCCTCGGGCACTTTGTGAAAACTCGTGTGACCTGTCTGCTTCAGGCCCAGCTGGGTCTTACCTACACAACCCAACTACTGCACAACCTCCAAAAATCAGGTTCCCTGACCTAAGGGTAGTTTCTTCACTCAAATTACAAAACATTTTTTCAGACTGGTGGTATCTAACCATGCAAATAAAACTGGCTTTATTGGTCAAGTTTTTAAAGATCTCTGACATTTGGAGGAGGTGAATGGAATTTCAGTTATGGCACTTGTGCATATTTCTACCATCTCTATGTACTTAATCTTTTGGGGTCACAGTGGCATGCTTAAGAAATATGGCATTTCTGGAAGGAACTTCATTCTTGCTGAGCTAATTTCCTCATTTTTCTTCTACTTTCTTTGGTTTGTCTTCTTTAATTTAGTTCCCATTTTTATTTTTATTCTATAAAGGACAGGATGAGATAACCGCCTGTCCATGTAATTGATTACAGAGTGTCTTAAGTGTTAGCCACAGTGTCATGTGTTCTATGGCTTGTTTAGACACGATTTAAATCATTTAAATATAATTTTGTCAAGCTCTATGTGCCACAAACACAATTCACATTAAATGGGGTAGCAGCAGATGTATGAAAAAGAAAAGAAAAAAAAAACCCTGGACGAATCAAAGCTATCGGCATGCTGGATAGCACTAGAGGTAAGAAAATATGTTTTTTTTTTTTATAAACTGTGTGAAGCAACCGTTTAAAAACAAGCACAGCAAGCCCTGCAACCTCGCTAAAACAACAACCACAATAAACCTATTTAAGAAATTAACCGGAGCGTCACCAAACTTAGAAACACACGACTGAAACTGAACACAATGAGGAGAGAGACAAAGACAACAAGAAGAAAGAAATAATGAACTGGGAGTAGTGTTCAGTTTTTCACAAGACACTCGAACACATGCACCCATACACACACACACACACACACACACACACAGACAAACAATCAGGGTAATGGATGTTGATGGAGATTAGAGTGGGAACTCCCACAGGGACCCAAACGCATTAGGAATCATCTCATACAGATTACTGACAGGTGTGTGCGTGTGTGAGTGAGTGTGTGTGTGTGTGTGTGTGTGTAAGTGTGTAAGTGTGCATTCAAGCAGCTGAATAAGAGAAGTAGAATGAGTAACAGACAAGGATAGAAATAACCAGGGGGGGGGAGGGTTGAAGGTGGGAGGATGGCACAAAGCAGAGAAGAGGATGATTAGATGAATGAAAGCGATAGAAGAAAAAAAAAGAGAAGAGAGAAAATAACTAAGCGTGACTGACAAAAGCAGAGAGGATATGGGAGCTGCTGCTACATCCCTCTTTACGTGTCGTGTTCTCATCTTGTGGTCTGTAATAACTGCAATAACCACAATCAGCCTGCAGCATGAATGACGCCAGATCTAATTGTCGTGTCATGTTCCCAGTACTGAAATGCGAGGCACGCACACCCACATCGACGTTCAGAACAAGTAGTTCAGATTCACAAGTGGAACAGATTCAGGATCGCAGAGTCAGATTTGTTTGTGTGTATCCAGATGAGTGAGGAATGCGTAGATATCAACAGAAGCTTTGTTTTGTTAGCTGGAGTGAGGTGGGGCCCCAACACCTTGCCGCTTGTTTGTTGATTTTGCTCATGGAAAACTAACTAGTTCAAATCTGGATGTGAACAGAGACAGTTTGAAAGAGAAAAGGAAAGGAAACAAAAAAGAGGAATTTCTATGACGCACAGATCTTGGATGTATTTATAGTCTGAGAAAAGTATAATAAAGCATTTAAACATCGGTGTCTGAACAGGCGCTGAACTCCCGAGGGAGATGGCACCGTACGTCTAACGCTGACCACATAGTCTCAGAGTCATCCCCTGGCAGAAGTGTGTCACTTCCACCTGTTTTGATGGAATAGTATATTGGGCAGAGGATGGGAATGGGGTAGGATACATTTACACACACATGCCAGGAACACAACACTCTGCCTAGCAACATGGTGCCAGTGCAGATACCGAAATACGAGTCGCACGGGCAGCGTCATTTTTTTTTTTGACGTTTAAAAAAGCTGGATTAATTAAAGGAAGGCCTTACCCGTGTGAGTCCTGAGGTGGGCTTTCAGATGGGACGACTTAGTGTAGACCTTCTTGCAGCCTGACGACACACACACACACACACACACACGGAGATAAACACAAACAGAAGGCTTAATCCAAATCCAAATAATTCATGTGTCAGATATGTATTTACCCAATAAGCTGAGCCGTGGTATGCTAGAAATGTGAACTAATGAAGAGCAGAAGCTGTTTGGAGTGAGAAATAGTAAATGTTTGTTTTTCCTAATTCACGTTTAAGCATCATACACGGTCTCACTTAGTTTTAAAACTGTTTAAATTTGGTGTGTTCGCACAGAAATTCATTGTTAAAAAACTTCTGTTCACTACACCCTAAACATTTTGAGGATCAGGGTTCGAAAACGTTTTGCATGTTATATTACACACACGGTATGTAGATTACAATGTCAAAAGGTCAACAGGATTTTGAATGATTTAGAAGGATATTCTTCAGATTTATTATGACTTTAAATAAGGAAATTATAAAACAAACATTCTTAACACAAATAAGACATAAACAGTGGGAAAAGTGTGGATCTGTCCTTCTGTGATTATAATGAATTTGCTTCATCTGACTTAAAAAGAGGCTCGACGTGTGCTAACATGCTGCAGGAGGTACAGCTTAAGCCTATTTTACACGCTGCCACAGGCTAGTTGACATTACATGTCCTGCAAGTAGCTGCACATCGTACAGCTATGGTGTGTGTGTGTGTGTGTGTGTGTGTGTGTGTCATGTCTTGTAATCCGGGCAAGCTATCAAAAGAGTGACTGTATGCAAATCTGCGTGAGGCAAATAGATCAAATGACTTAAGGAAAACTTCTATCTAATTAACGCACCCACACGCAAACACTGGTTCATCCCACAACCATTCAGACGATATGACTTTACAGCCGCAGCAATATGTGAGAGTTCCTGGTTGAGAGTGCTCGAGTCATTTAAGGCGGGATAATGAGTGCAAAGTAGTTTGTGAACCAGATGGTTCACTGAAAGGTGGTGACTGATGACTGTGAAAATATTTAATTACATACAATTCCAGTGCAGCATGTGCTCTGCGTTGACCGTAGTACATACTGTGACTTGTCTGCTTGGAAAAGTCATTCAAAACGCAGTGCGGAATTTTTTTTGATGTACAGGTGGCATCAAATAAAACTGGTTTTCTTAAAGTCGACCTTAATGAGTCATGTGATATTCACACGACCACAGCGCAGTGTAAGAAATAAACACACAACAGTGATATGTGGACGGGTGTTATTGTTCTCACCTGGGTAATCACAGTGGTGGATCCGTCGCTTCTCCAAGTCTGGGTTGTTCCTCCTGTTGTAGCGGGCAGGCACAGTGGTCTGAGCTGGGGTTGGGGCTGGGGTTGCTGCAGGGGCTTGAGGAAGGGCTGCAGCATGGCCCTGGACCGGTGTAGGACCTGTAGTGAGAGGCAGGGCTAAGCTGCCTGGTCCCGGGCCGGGACCGAGTCCAGGGGTGCCACCTGCCAATTTGGAGGCGATGGTGGCTGCGTACGAGGGAGGAGGGGACATGGTATGGAGGAGCTCCTTCTGCCTGTCAGGGCTGCCGGGCTCCGAGCTCGGCGGAGAGGGCGGTAGGTAGGGCACCTGCTGCTGAAGGAAATGGTGGTGGGCCTGAGCATGAGGATGTGTGTATGCCCCGCCACCCAGGCTACAGTAGGTGGGCTTGACAGTCTGCTCTTGTTGAGATGCAGAAGTTGCTACCGGCAAATCATGGAAAGGCCCGTGGATTGTGGAAGTGGAAGTGTGTTGTATCTGCTGCCGCTGCTGCTGATGGTGATGATGATGCTGAGCCTCCATACCATTACCATGGTGATGGTCCAAGCCAGAATTTAGTAGCTGAAACAGTGAGCCGCTGTCATGGTGGTGGAGAGCGTGCTGCTCAAACTGTGATGGCATTTCCTGTTTGACAAACACCTCTGGCACTGAATCGCCACCGACTCCTGACTGGTGGAAAACACTGGTGAAGTCTGGTAACCCTGTTAGTGTCATGTTTATGGCTGAGGTTTCCATGGCAATATTGCCGGGGCCATGCCCGGATGTGCCGCGGCTACTAGAGGGCGTAGTGTTGGGGCAGTGCAGCTGTAGGTTTGGGGAGAAACACGGGGAGGCAGATTCTGTTTTGATATGGGTAAGACCTGTGTGGTTCTGGTGCTGAGGGGGCCGCGCCTGATGACACAAGTCCATCCTCAGGTAGGTGGCGTCGGGGAGGTAAAGATTCATGTTGAGGGTGTAGGGAGCCCCAGTGTGATCGTCAGAGAAGAAGTGATCCACCACAGACGCGCTGTCTCTCTGTGACTTCTGTTGACCGTCTGCAGGAGGTGGAAGGGGAAGAGGCTGAGGGGAGAGATACCTGTCCATCTCACACTTTGCCTGTTGAGAAAAAGAGAAACACACACACACAAGTCTGGTTTAGAAACACCACAAAGTAAACTTTTGTTAAATGAAAATGTAACTCATCTCCGACTGCAGCAAGTGCTCCTCGTGAGCAAGCATGAAACTATTCTGAAGGGCTATTTTGAGAAGACAAAGGTTTGATAGGGCAGTCACCGCGAAAACATTTATCAAGTAGTCATCAATAGGCGGTTGCCACATTCCCTCTCTGCCTGTAAAGCTGAACTCAAAAACCCACCAGCCGTGAGGCCAACGGTTGAGGATCAGGCCGCGTTTCTGGTTTTCGAATAAAGAGTCAGATCTAATACCTGTCGTGCAAGAAACATTAGGAAATCCTGCAGGTACGATGACACGTTTAAAAGAAGCAAAACTGGGATCAGGGATGAGCAACTTCACATCAAACAATGCCTCTTCAGATTCTGCCATTGTGGTCTGATTTCATGTGTATGTGAAGGATCTAACTGGTATAAAGTTAGAGAAGCCCTGCAGCAGAGGATGAAACAGCAACATGAAAGGGAATGGGGAAACACCCATGCCTCCCTGTCCGCTGCAGCAGTAGCAGCAGCAGCAGCAGCAGCAGCAGGAGTAGTAGTCTGGGGATGGGCTGCTATTTCTAGGCTCCTGATCCTACCAGCTGTTATATCCCCAACTCTGCTGCACAAGTTTTCCTGCTAACTGAAAGGGGGGGACTGAGTTGCCGGGACCTTTCTGTCCCGAAAGCTGGAGTCAGTTGTTGTCAGCGTGGTATGATGGTGAGAGGGGACGCCAAGAAAGAGAGACCAACAACTGGTGACCAACTGGCTGGCATAGAAAACATGCGGTGAATGCGTTTTGCAGGCGGAGCAGCTCGGCTTTTTTTTTTTTTACGTCCAGCTGACCGCAGCTACCGCAAATAGTGGAAATCAGAAAGATTTAACATCACCCGTAAGGCCGATTGAAATTTGGAGGCCAACAACAACAACAACACAAAAAACAACCTGGATCTACAACCAATCTGCCACGCCCATTCAATGAAATACATCAGCAGTGTGTAAAGTCTGATTTCTAACCTGAGTGTAGTCGCTCTGTCCAGCCTTGTCTATGATCTTGCAATCCATGCCGAACAACGCCGAGTCCTCCAGGGGGAATCCAGCGGAGAGAGTCGCCTTCTGCAGCGGGTAGAAGGGATCCTCCTGCCCGCCGCCGCCGCTCATCGCGAGTGTCGCGGCCATGAAGCTCCGATGCAGCACCGCGAATGATCGCTCGTCCTGTTATGCAAAAGAGAGGAGGAGGATGCTGGTGGTGGTGCTGCTGCTGCTGGGGGAAAGAAGGAGTGGAGCCGACGAGGTGTAAGTGCGTGTGTTGGGGTTATTAATGCGTCTGCTACATCTCCTTCCACTCCTATCATCCCACCACCGGCCCACGGACAGTTTTTCTATCTCCTGTTGTAGGGCGGAGCAGCCCAGTGTAAATACAGCACATGCACCGCCCACCCCAAAAGGCTTTGATCATTCATTCACTGGCCACCGCCCTACGCTCCATCTAAATACATTAACACTGTGCAAAGTGCACAGACATCCAAAGAGGATTTAAAAGGTTTTAAAGCTTATATCAAGATATAAACACCAGGAATGGGTTCAAGGTATTACTGGAAATATTCATCTTATCAAACTCTGGAGGTTTTATTTGATTTTTTGCTTTGCTTGAGTTCTATTTGAAAACTAAAAACTAAATGTTCAAGGTATTTATGTCACTTTTATTAAGTTGTGGTTTTTAAACGAGGCAGAGAAGCTGAGATATTCCCACTTTTTTTTAGTCCCTAATGTGAGTAAAGAGCCAAAAACACTGGAGCCTACATTTCCCACAATACAAGTTTCTCCTCAGTCTCCCAAAGCCTCTTAAATATCCACTTCTATCAAACCCTGCACCTCAAGTTTCTAATGCAGGCCAACGAAGAGATGGTTTATTCTTCTTTTTTTCTTTCAAACTTTGGAAAGCCCCTTCACAGGAGTCATTATTCAACTATTTTCACCGGCTGGAAAATACCCTGTTCTATGGCAAGAAATAAAAGGGTACTGAAAATATCTGGCTGACACGGCTGAGAGGCATTGTTTTTTTTTAAAAAGCATGTGTATTTTATGATGTAGCCAATTGAAATGACGGAAAAGAAACAGGTGTACGGCAAAGTACTGTAGGCTCACTTAGAAAATGTATTAAAGAAAAATAAAATATGCTTAAAAAAGGGACAAACCAGCTTTAAAGCTGTCCTCTGGCTGAGTTTAATATGACACTGATAAGCCATGCTCTGAAATGATAAAGGTATGCCTACTATGTCTATATTTAAAGCCAAAGGAGCTTCAGCTCTTGCAAATCAGAGGCTGAGCTTCCTGCAATGGTGTTTTGTCTGTAACCACCAGTATCTGCAAACCTGGAAAAGATGAGGAAATAATGATAGACAGACCTAATAAAATAGACCACTGCCAAGAAAGAGGAATTTTTGGGCAGTCAGTTAGCTAGGAATGTGTACCCTGTGGAAGGTAATACCTCTGGTTTTGGACCAGTACGCAGGGAATTTATCCTCTCTGAACAATATGTAACCAAGAGCAGGAACAACAAAACACTCAAACACGAGTAACAGTTTCTGCTTTTGTATTTCCAAAGTCAAAATTTGAAACGAAATGTAAATTACAAGTTTGAAATACAAGCACCGTGATCAAAATAAAAAAAGGTTGTTAAAGCCCTGAGTGACACATAAATAGCACCAGTAGGAACATGAAGATGATTTTATTTGGGTTTCTGCCTCAGTTTTTGGTACCAACCAGGAACTTCTTTATTAGTCTGAAAATAAAAGAGACAGAAAGGAGAAATGATGAGAAGAGTATGACGTGCACGACAGAAGGAGCTCCTGTTTGGATTCTAAAGGTTAGAATTTGAAAGTCAAATCTGACCTATTTGACTTTCTTTTACTTCTTGTACTTCTTCTTCACTCAGCTGACTGCAGTGAAACGTTTAAGCGAAACTAAATGAACTAAAAAAGCTAGTTATCGTTTCCTGCCAGTATGAAGTGCTTCGTCGTGTGAACTTCTGTCCTGGCAGGTTATGACGGTGTGACTCATACAAGGGTGTTGCCAAGTAAGACACTTACAAACACAGTGGGTTTAGGTTTGCTTGGTGAGTCTTCTTCTGTGGTCCTGTTGATACGTTTGGACTGGTGTTTTCCTGCACCAGAGGTCCCCATACCAGTTTTATCGGTTTCCAACATGTTTAGAGCGCCTCCCTGTCTGGAGCGCATGCTGATCAGGACCTGCTTCATCACCGCCAACTCCTGGTGAATCACATGGTTCATAAAAATAGGGATGTGAAAATAAGGGTAAAACAATAAACATGAATCTCTAAGAGAAATAATGGGAGTATAGTGTCTAAAAGGCCAGAAATATCAACTAAATGAACAAGTATGATTACAGTATATTTTACGATAATCATTTTCAACATCTGCTTGGAAATGGATGTTTTCAAACATTTTTAATCGCTGCTTTCTTGATGACATGTTTGTCCTGAACCGCATGCCGACACAGCTGAACTCTTGAAGTCCAACTATGGGACGACTTGCAATAAGCTCAACAAGCTCAAGGGTCTGCAGGGGTGGCAGCAGGGCAGAGGGGAGGACTCTGGGCCATTTCACGGTTCTATTTATCACCCCTGAGGACATGAGCCCCGGCATGTCACACACACACGCACAAGCACACACATAGGCAAAAACACACACACACAAACACACACGCACCCTGGTGGCATCCCAAACAGCCAGGCTGAGGAACAGCTGTCTATGACAGGGCACATACTTCATACAGCAAACGGCTGGCTTGGGGAGGAGGGGAGGGCGGTGACACACACTCACGCACGTACGAGCACACACAATCTTGAAGGAAGCGTTGAAACACCGTGCAATAATTTGTCTGGCCTGTATATCAAAAGCCTGTTTATTTCAAGTATGAAACAGTAGAGCTGCGACGACCAGTTGATAATCATAAATGAATGGTCCAAGTTCTCAAATATGGAAATCAGTTCCTTGTGTTAAATTCTAATTAAATATTTTGAGGTTTTAGACTGTTGGTCGGATAAAAGACATTCGATGACATCATCTCGGGCTCTGCCATAAGAAGATGCATGAGCTATCTGACTGGTCAAACACAGACTATAGCCAGGAAATCGTCAAAGGGGTTTGGTGAAATTCTCCTAATGTTTGAAGCAGCCCAATATGCAGTGCTGGAACAGAACTGGAGATACTGAATGCAGTTCTCACAACTAAAACATCAAACAGCTAACATAATATACATTTGACAGCGGACATCATCATCATCATCATGTGTACCTCTCGATGGTTGAGCAGTCGCTCCAGATCGGCGGCCATGTTGTTTTTCACCTGCTCCAGAGCAGCCCGTTCTTTCCTCAGAGAGCTGGTGTTACAATAAAAAAAAAAAATAAAAAAAATACAAAAACATTACAATACTTACCACACAAGTTATAAATTCAACTCTAGTTACTTATAGGGACGTGTGAAGCTTACTGAACAAGCCCCGTGAATCACTGATAAATGGCAGGCAGGATATTACAAGATTGTAGAAAAAACATATTTTACATAATAGATGTACATTGTTTTATTGTGCACAGGGCGGGGTCAGGTTAAGGTCAACGTAGGATTAAGCTTGCCATACATTTATAATAATTCAATTAAATTTAATTTAATGTCACTGCGTGAGTGTAAGAGCAAAACAACATGCCAACTGTGTATTAATCTGTCTACATGACAGGTTTACAAGCACTAAGAGCATACAACAGCCATTTACACATCCAAGTCATGAACTTCTAAAATATGCAAAATAATGAATTATTATTTTTTTTAATATAAGTTTGTAAGCCCTATGACTCAAGCTCTCTCCAGCACTATCCAAGCGTTCTTTTCCTGGGGCTGTGAAACACACAAGCAGGAGCTTGTAATGCGGGTGCTTTAAAGCAAATCATCTTGCAAATCTTGGAACAACAGCTTTTCTGACGTCACCATTGGGAACTCTGGAAAAAAAGACTTAAACTTAGCCTGAGTTGTTAGCCAAATTTGAATATCACCAAGCAAACTGTGAATACAATAAATACTTGAGAGAGAGGAACTAGTAGCATGTAAAATGAGAAACTCTTGTAAACGGCGTCTCTCGCACTGCTGTGTAGCCACAGGAAAACTTCAATATATCCGTCAGACAGGTTAGTTTAAGAAGCATGAGAGCAATTTAAAAGATTTTTTTTTGCTCTCCTGTTTGCCCCAGGTGAGTGCCCTGCGTTAGTGAGCAGCAAGAGAAAACCTGCCGTCTGTCAGTTTTGCATATTTCTCAGGTTCAAATGCAGTGGGAGGCAAGGGTGATTTAGGTCAGCGTCAGGTTCTGCTCATGTGAAACACTCACACATATTGGGGCATAGACAAAGTCGTGCACACATGCAGAATTGCACGAAGTCCGGCCGAGCTAGGTGTGAGAGGCCCAGAAGAAAACAAAGGTAGATAAGGATAAAGCAGAGACGCCCAGGGGTGGGGACATATGGCATGCTGCCAAGAGGAATAAATTACACGATACAAAATGTAACGAATTTAAGTAACACATAAAAATCTTGGCAAGCAAGACGGAAGACATTATAACCTTCAATTAAAAATGTGTTGATTTTCAGCTAAGTTCCTTCTTGCTGTGTTTGTGTGTCGTGTACATGTACCTGACATCGTCCTCGAGCGAGGCGATACGCCCCTTCATCGTGCTGATCTGTGCGTCCCTTTGTCTCACCGTCTCAATCAGGTAGCTATACGGTTGCTGCGTTTGCTGTAACAGTTGGTTGGCTGACAACAACTGAGGAAAAACAAACACGTATGTGCAGAATTCAAAAATTAAAGATTCTTTTTAATTTTTATATAGAGACAGCTGAAGAGTGACAGGAATGTGGGAAAAGAGCCACAGGTCAGATTCGAACCCTGGGTTCAAAAATGTATTACAGTAACAATTAGCACACCTACACAATTATCAGGTCCACTTTGGTTGTGTTTTATCTTCGAGACTCGGGCAGACATTGTTTCACTTGTGTTGCACGACTCCACAAAAGAGTAGTGTATGATGCAACAGCAAGAGCTTAACGTCTGTCACCATGATATTCATCATGCGTATTATGACTTAAATATTCACTTACAAAAGCTGATGACAGAAGTTAAGGCATATTTCTACTTCACAAAAATGGACTTTACGTGTGGTTAGTATTATGAAATAGTGCAGTTCTGTCAATATTTGTGAATGGCTCTTGAAGCAACAACTGCAGCCAAGATTTTATCTTATCTCTGATGTCTTCAGGGTGGATTGAGTGCCTATAAATGTGTTTTTATGAAGCCTTATCTAAATGGTATCGGTTTTATTAATAGTAGCAGTACCCTTGAAATCAAAGATGAAGCCATAAAGTGAGAATGCAATGAAAATCCACAATCTTAACAATCACAATTCTTGCGATTACTTTCAGAAAAGCATCTTTATAGCGTTTCAGTGATCCCTCATTTAAGAGTCTGTTTCCGCTCTACCTAACAAAATATTGCTCAGTCAGTATCATGCTTAATCTGCAAAACAATAGATAAAGTTAGGGTGTTACTCATTAAACCACTTTTACAGCCAGCAGTGACTGGGTAGGGTAATGACAAAAGTTAGTCAGAACATCTGTGTGGGTGGTTATGCCGTTAACACCCTTGGTTTTTCTAGTGACTATAAAGCATAACAATTCACCCTTTCCTTTCATACTCAATGACTTTGGAGGAATTCCAGACAAGTGCCAGTCAATCACACTTGACATTTGAATAGCTGCCATATTTATTCTTCAGTCTGCCCAGCCTCTGTTGCACAATCCCTCTTCTCATAGAGATGATCATAGTTTCAAACTGGATGATTTTTTTTTTTTTTTTTGCATCAGAGCACGTGTAGAAGACATGCAAGCTCACACACAGTCATGTATAGACAAAATACACACGCCCAGCGTTGCACACACACGCACACGGCGTGCCTTACACAACAAAAGTCTTAATGATTGGTGTGCCGAGCTGTTGGGAGAGTGAAGAGTGTGGCCGTCATGGTTTTTGGTCCTGTTTCCCCATTGTAGCAACAAGCGTGACAGCCACTAAGACTTTAACTTCTCACTCTTCTTATATAAGGGCTGCTGTCGTTACTCTAAAACAACCTGTCATTTCCCAGACACGCCATGACTGTTGTTAAACCTGGACAGGAGACTCTCATCAATGTGGCCTGAAGTGTGGTTGATTATCTGTTTGTTACCTCACAAGCTGCCCAATTCCCTTTTTTTCTTCTCATTGTCAGAGTAAAAAGCCAGATGTGGTTTCATGTCACAGTTGAGGAGTCCGTCTTTGAGAGAGTGTTTAGATTGACTTTCAAAGCAGAGAGTTGTGCGATGATGTGAGACGGTAAGCGGTGGGTGCTGAGAGTTTGGCTCTGTTGTGTCATCAGAGAGGTAAAAGCCAGTTGAAATAAATCATTATGGCTTTGAAAGAAGCTGAGGAGTAACCATAATCTGAGTTGCTTGTGGGAGATTTGTGATGGTGGGAAATCAAGTGCGTCTGGCAGGTACTGACTTGTAGTGCTTTTTTATTTTTTATTTTAAGTTAAACACTGAAGTTCATCCCATTATTAATGGTCCCCAGGCAGGAACACATCTGATTGCTGTGTGTGTGTGTTTACCTCTTCAGATATCTGTCCTGTGTGTGACTTGTGTCTCTCTAGCTCTCTCGTCAGTGATGTGTTGAGCCTCTCGAGCTGCAGCACCCTGCGGGCCAGGTGAACGCTGCACGACAGCCACACAAACACAAACACAAACACAAACACAGTTTTGGGAATTCCAAAAGATGACAACACGGACAAGTTTATACTAGCATGTACTTCCACGTTGTTTACTCTACACTTTATGTAGCCAACAGTTGGGATCAATTTGGACATGCATGTTTCAAATAGAAGATTAAGTGAACTACAACCAAATCATCTTTGCCCTTTTAGAGGCAAATCTAGAACAATGTCTGAACATGTTCTAGATTAGCAATTTACACAGTTTTAAAAAAAAGGTACCCATCATCACTACTCCTACTACTACTATTTTGTACACAAATACACATAAACAAGCATTATACACGCCAAAACACTGACACAGTTTTATCCTACTGCAGAGGGTGGTACTGCATGACTACACCCGATGACTAATACACTGGAAAAGGTAGAAAATTAAACAATAAAAGAGGAGAAGAATGGCAGACTCTGTCTGAAAATCTTTAAAGCAGGCAAACGTTTAGATAGGCAGAACATTCATAATGTTTTTAGATTGTGAAAAATACACATACTGTATGATGTTCAACACCTGCATGATATATCAGCTTACTAACATATTCATGTAGTCTGTACTATAATAGCATCCTCATTTCTTAATAAATACAGTATATTAAGGAAAAAAGACATATGACATATAGAATCTCACAGTGTCCTATCCTTGAAATGTGAAGCGTATCATACAGCGTACCTCTGTTTCAGTCGTCTTTTGGCTGTTGTGGGGACATTGGCTCCGTAGCCGTATGAGAACAGAACTCTCTCTGCCTCCTCTTCATTCTCAACTGGCAACAGATAAATAATCATAAATACTGTCTATACCTTCCAGGACAGTTATGAAATGTGGCATGGTTGTTTTTTTGTTGTTGTTGTTTTTTTTAATTTGTCCTAGCTGCAATAAAATTCTGTTATTTTAACCAACAACAAACTTTTGTCCCATCTACTGTCACAAGGCTTACATCTTAATCCAACACACTGCTATCCGTCACTTTTATTACACACATTCTCTGATGCTGTCAGACCTTTCTGACTTCAGAGTAAAGGGTACTACGGAGTAGTACAAAGTTCTTACTTTCGGCAGCCTGCATGGTGACTTGGTCCAACTCTTGCTCAAGCTTTTCATAGGTCTCCAGCCGAGACGCCTGCTCGGCATTCTGGGCTTGCAGCTCCGCCGACCTCTTCTCTGATGACGTCTGAAGCCTGTAAAACTCTTGGGTCAGGAGCTGAGGCACAGGAGGAGAGGAGCAGGGGGGAGATAGAAAGTAAACGACTGAACTTTCAGCATCGTTGTCTGTGGTGTACATGTGGGGGGGAAAAAATGATTGTACAAAATCTCTCTGTGGAATAAAAAAAAATCTGTGTGGAATAATGTGAATGTCAATATATTTCACATTAACTATCTGCTTTTGCTGTATTAGGGTTGCAACACATTTTCTACAAATTTTCTACATTTTCCATTTTTTATTTATTTTTGCACAGCTTAAAATGATGAAATATTGTTTTTGTTTTTTTTAATGTTTACCAAAACATTTCTGAAACTGTATTGAGGCACTATTTATTAGCTGAAATGTGCGTGATTAAAATGTATTTCATGTTTCACCTGAATATGAGTCAGAGCTCAACAAAACTACATCATATAAAATAATGATAATAATAATAAAAATGATAATATATGTAAGAACCTTTTATACAAAACTGGCTTTAAACCAGACCCGGAACAAAATCAAAGCTAAACAACAAAACCTAAATTAGCTGGATCTTCTTCATTCCATGATTATGTAATGTATGATTGATGATGAACCTCCTGGTAAGTAGGACAGTGTTAAATACAGGTGAATAAGTGGACATCAAACTTAGTGCATTTAGACATCAAGAGCAATTTACACTCAATTAACCTCTTGTATAAATGGGTGTGCTACAGTGGATAAAGATGAGAATGGAGCCACGACATACAGAGACTGGACAGGCGCATTCATGAGAGAGTGGAGCATTAATTTTTAAGTACTGTGGATGAGCAATTGTTCTAGGCAGCTACACAACATTCAGGAGGAGTTTTTTCTCCTGTCTTTAAGTTTAAAGTACCTCCAGTTTCTTCTGCTGTTTCTCACACTCCACCTGGCACTGGGCAAGGGCTTTAGCCGTTTCCTCCTTTAACATCTGAGCGCGCTCTGCTTCGAAGGAGTGCAGCTTGGCCTGGTTGGACAGTTCGGCCACCCGGCTGTCAGTACCCAGCTGTAGCTGACGAAACCTGCATAGAGGGAGGCACGCAAACACCTCACTGAGTGTAAATGTGAGTAGGTGTACTAAATAAAAAGGGGGAGGTAATGTGTTTTGGTGTAGACAAATGATGTGGGTATGTCTGGATGACAAAGCAGCTGCATCTCACAAAGAGGGCAAACTCGAGGTTTTTAGGTTAAGCTTAGGCATGCCTGGGGTTCACACAAATGTTGCAATGTTTTCCTTCATAGAGATAAAATTTAATTTAGTATTAAGATAAGAATGATGACATGTTTATTTAGGAATTGGCAAGGAAGTGACTATTTGGTGTGCCTTGTGCAACACACTGAGGTGTTATGTTCAAAGTGTTCTGTGGAAGCTAACAGCCTGACAATGACTGTAAAGCTGTACAACAAGTCACCAAGCAAGGAATGCAAGTCTTAAATCATCATCAATCAAGAGTATTTCTCAATGTCGCTTGCAGTGATGTTTGGTCTTGATCTTTCATCATTGTAGTTGGCAGCTACAGAAAGGTGCTCCTACTAAATTGTTTGGTTATGAAGAAAGAATATATTCTACAGTTTGTGTTCAAGTTGTGTTGTCAGAGGACACAGGTCATCAAAGCCTTGTTAAATAAGAGTATGTAGCTTGCTCACAACATGGGAGGCACCTTATCATCAAACAAATATTGATGAAACTTTCTAATGTGAACAAATGAACTGGAAGTAGAGCATCAGATGAATATATGCTGCTGACAATAGATTCATTTTTATATTAAATCATTTATCAGGCAGGGGCGGTCGGTAGCGTAGTGGGTTAAGCGGCCGCCCCGTGTGTGGAGGCTATAGTTCTCGCTGCAGCTGGCCCTGGTTCAAATCCTGCATTGGACGGCTAATTTACTGCGTGTCACTCCCCCTCTCTCTGCCCCCTGCTTCCTGTCTATCTTCAGCTGTACTATCAATAAAGGCATAAAAAGGCCTAAAAAATAATAATAATTTATCAGGCAGCCAAACATTTATTTATTAAACCTTCTCAAATGTGAGCTTCTTAAACTGAGCATGTTAGGTTTTTGATTGTTGGTTGGACAAAAAAAAGCAATTGTAAGACGTCACTTTATGGGGAAATATAAAAGGGCATTTAGCATTGTTTTCAGATATGTTTTACAAAAAAAATTAATCGAAGCGAAAATAAAAATAATAATTTGCTGCAGCAAGTAAAGTAAAACCAGGACGGGCAATGTTTTTTTTTTTCTTTCAGAGCCCAGTACTCTTCCCAAGGCAGCTTTCAAGCATGCACACACACACACACACACACACACATACACAGACTGTATGAAACCATGGAAGTCAGTTGGATAATATTAATAACTCTCGATTACAGCTGACCTGATAGGATTTCATCATCCATCGAGCGCAGGCCTGAGCGGTGTGCTCACAGTGACAGACATGTACACTTGGTCGACATTTTATGCCTTGTTTTATTATCGCCGGCTGAAATCTGGACGACCAAGAAGTAAAATGTTCGTAACTTACTTTTCCAGAGGAGTGTAGTCAGCCATGGTCTTTGTCTGTCCTTTCAAATAACAATTTTAACAGCAATACTTACAGCTAAAGTAAGTAAGAGCTCCTGACTTGGGGGTTCCCTGAGGCAATTTCATGATAACAAGTTAAGACTAGCTAGAGAGGTGAAAATGGAAAACCATACTCAATACATTGTCTTTGTTTTGGACAAGTGATCACCGTAACCGGCCTGTAAGTCCGGCATTCTGCTACAGAGAGCTGAGATTCAAACTGGCCCTCTATGCTACAATTATCCGACGCCATTTCAAGCTCGGCAGCTTCATTCTTTGCCCCAAAAATAGGGGCATGCGTGGGGTTAGGGGTTAAGGGCTTGTGGCTAGCATCTGTCGTTGCTGGCTTGCGATGCGACGCAGAGAGGGAATGTGATCGCAGCAGTGGAGAGAGTGCAAGGGAGAGTGAGTGTGTATGGAAAGGCCAACAGCTGGTGGTTTGGATCTAGAGAAATGACTGGCATGTAGTAGTAACCCAGGACAGGGACACTACTACTGCTGCTGCTGCTGCTGCTGCTGTTTGTGTCTGGGTATCTGTCAGCCTGTTGCAGATACAATATTGCAAAACAAAGTTTAAAGTGCTAACAAGTATTGGAACAATGTAAGACATGTTGTGGAAACATATTTCTCTACATAATTCTTTTCGATACTGTTTCAAAAATGTGTGTCTGAGTATGAATTCAGATAAAAGCATAGATCATTTGCTCATATAAGACAGACATGTATCTATGCAGCAGATTGACTGAAAACGTGTGTGTGCATGTGTGTGTGTGTGTGAGTGCGCATATCTGTTGCAATTTCCATGTAAGATATGAAATTTCCTACAAGGCCATGACCCAGAGGCACCTTTAGAGGCTATACTGAGATGGGCATTGTTGCCTGGAGCAGAGAATGAGATAGGAACTAGCAACTTGGAAACAAATCACGAAGGGTAAGTTTGGAAAAAGGGGAAATCACTAAGAATGCAACATAAAATATAAACACGTTACACAAAATTAGGAAATAGGCTAAAATAATATGAAGCTGATTAAAACTAGTTTAAGGAGATCTTCTCAGTATAGAAATGTGTTACACAGTACCCTGTATCCTACTTTGCATTCAACCTGCAGTCAAAGTATTTCATTCCTGACAGGCAGGCAGCCAGACCTGTGACACCAGTTGGCCTTTGTGAACTCTGACTCCTACGTGACCTTCTGACCCGCTCGGTTACAGCGAAGTGTTTGTGTGATGTTAAGCAAGAGAAGCAAGAGAATGACAAACAGCCGCTGGCTCACAAGTCAACATCAGAGCAGGAACAAGTTCACAGCTTTCAGGCAAATACCAATGATTTAATAGAAGCTTATGTCATTGAGAAATAAGTCCCTAATATGCACAGCAACTGCCACGCACAACAAGCTAAGATGAGGAATGAATATGAAATATGATGTTGGTGACAATAAACGGTACTGACTGGAGTTTGCTTGACAGTTGGACAATTGCCCTCAGGTGAACTTTCCCTGATATCCAGCTAATAAACAGAGCGCTTAGGAAGTAACACACGTTCAAGTGCAGCAGTCGTGAATGAGAGTAGTAGAGGCAAGGCAGGAAGAGTGTGGAAGAAGGGCGAGAACATTTTGTGAAGTGAAAAAAAGCTCCCACTTTAAAGCATGTTAAAGTTAGTTTCTCTCATCATTGTTGATCGGTTTCATGTCATTTGTTTCAGGAATCTGCCTTTTTGTTCTCTGCTTCTGTCACATGATAAAGGAGGTGAATATTTTATATTAAACTAAATTTTAACTCCTACTAGAATGAAATGAGGGAGTACTTATTGTAAAAACAACAGAACAAGAAACAAAACCAAAACTAAGAGTGTGTGTGTGTGTGCGTAGATGACAACACTCACTGTTCCAGCAGTTGGTCATATCTGGACTGAGTGTCTCTCTCAGCAGCCACTGCTCTGTCCTTCTCCAGCACCGTGTTATCTCTGGCCTCACGCAAGTTCCTGGTTACACACACACACACACACGTAAGTAGAAAGATGACCTCAACAGCTGTTGAAGAACGTTAAACACGTTATGTTTTTTTATTTCCTTTTATTTTAATGCTGCTGTGGTCTGTGCTGATAGCTCTTCCTCTCATCTCTCTTCATTATTGGTTAACTGATAGTGATATGGCATGTTAACAAAATGTCTCACTTCCTCTGGTTTGAATGGTGCCCTTTGATATTTGTACATCGTTTTTTTTACCAACACAGTTTCTATAATAAAAACTCAGATACCTGTTCTCCCTCTCATACATCTCCCTGGAGGTTCTCTGCAGGTTGTCTACCTCCTGGCTGGTTTTTAGCCTGATGTTCTCCAACTCCTCTTTCAACTTTGTCTCGTACTCTGACTTATAGCGGTCTCTGCAGTGGAAGGAAAAATATGAAAAGTTATGACAGATGAAACCATCAGTGTCAAAATGTGATGATGTCTACTGGCAGTTGTTTGGTGTCAGACTGAGCAAAAACACTAGAATATTGGCCTCCGGTGTAAACAGCAGAGCCTAACCTGGATGCTACATATTTTTCATAGGCGTCCTCCCTTGCCTTCTTAGTGTCTTCTAATTGAACCTATGTGACGGAAACAAGAAGTGAAAGTAGGTTAGATGATTCCTTCCAATTACTGAATGCCTTATTTTGTATTGCATGAGCCTCGTAGCTCATCCACTGTATGGACCTGCAGCCTTTCCAGGCGGTCTTCTTCATGTGCACAGCGGACACTAAGCTCCATGTTCTGCCTGTGTAAGTACTCCTTATCCTTCTGCAAGAGAGTCACCGACTGCTGCAATGTTGCCACCTGGAGGGCAAGAAAAAAAAGAAATATTATAACAATGTACACCCAAAGAAACTTCAATGAGTATTAGTGTGTGTGTGTGTGTGTGTGTGTGTGTGTGTGTGAAGCACCTCTTTGCTGAGTGTGTTCCTTTCTCTTGTCAGCGCAGCGTGAGTCAAGTCTAGTGTCTCAAATCTCCTCGTTAACTCCTTCAGGTCCGCTTCAAAATTGTCACGCTCACTATGAAAAGGCAAACGAACCATAAAGTGCTTGCCATGTAATATTATAGTCATGCAGTTACTCAATACATCAGGTAGTAGAGAGGTCTGTTACAACAATCTGGTCTTCAAATATCATATAAAATAAACACCACATCTAAAATAATATCAAATAATGGAGGAATTATAGTGGTAAAAACAGGTTTTTACATCACTAGTATGTAAGAATAAGCAGCAAGTTGCTCTCACATTAAAAGGAGAGAGAAACCGGTGGTGTGAGTAGTAGTTTTTTTCTTTCTTCTATGTATTGTTCTCCAGAAACTGTACTGTGGCTTTGACTGGAGTCAAATGTGGCTCGACCTCTGCTCATCAAAAGAGCTGGTCTGCAGAGGACTCACACAAACACTCACCGTTTGACGCTCGGGTAGTTGTCTCTGCGATAGTCTCCTTCTTGGATCAGCTGTTTGGTATCAGCCAGTTCAAGGGTCAGTCTCTGGCTCCTCAGCTCCAGCTCGGTACGTAGCCGCCGCTCCTCCTCATAGCTCTGCAGATGCACAGAACAAATTTTAAATTAGAACCTGCTGGATATATCTATGTGAAAAAAAAAGACTGTAAAAGGAAAAAACAAGCACCTGTTCGGTAAAAACGCCTGTGGTATTCAAATTATGCTCATCTAGTCTCAAACGGTCTCATGCTCGCCCATAATTGCCCTTACATTAAAGCCTAGATTCATGTCATTTTTGTCACATATGGACCTGCCTTCAACAGGTTGCATCATCATCTCATTACCGTGTTGTTTATGCCTACAGGGCCCCTGTCGACTACATTTACAGGATGGATTTCTTTTTCTATATAATACCACTCTCGTTCTGATACTGTGGGATGTGAAAAAGATCATTTCGAGTATGTTATAACTCACTGGTTATAAAGCTGTGGTATGTTTACCACTGGTACATGTGCTCCCTCTAGGGGCAGAAGGAGGAATCTGAAATGTTTATTTATTAATGAAAATTAAATAAATATATAACACTACAAAATATAAAATGAAAATATATATACTAGAGGATCGCTAAAATGTAATTTAAAGTGTAGTTTAGTATTCAGTGATGAGCTACAATGTGACTGTATCTTGCTGAGGTAGCAGAAGTAGTAGATAGCAGAGGTGAAATCAAAAAAATGCTGCACTCATGGCTCCAAATATGAAATATTAGAAAGAAGAGAAGAATCAAAAGTAACCCTTTCCCACGAAATTCGCTCTGGTTCTTGAACAGGATTCAACAGTCAACAATAAATACTCTCCCATTAGGAATAAACCTGACTCTGCACCCCATCAGGAGGGGTGATAATTGTTTGTTTTTAAATAAGTTTGTTCTTGACAGTTTAAAGAGAGAAAATAAAAACTGTATATGTAATTATGTGTGCCCACAAGCACACGATAAGGTTTGCTGCACGAACATTCAACAGTAACTGAAACACAAAGATTAATGCTTGTGGTTGTGTGAGTGTGTGTGTGTGTAGTACCTCCATCAAAGCCTTCATCTGGGTTCTGTGTGTATCCAGCTCTTCGGTCATAGTGCCTCTCTTCACACTGAGCTCAGCCAGGTGAGCCCGCAGAGGAGTCACCACTTCATAGAAACGCATCTAAAAAACACAGCACAAAGAAATCGTGTACTACATCGTATCTCACCTCTCTGGACACCTAATCGGTGTGGAGGTTAGGAAGAGCTCGCCCATGATACTTACAGCTACATATTCCTGTATGGAGATTTTGTCTTCAGGGAGGTCTCGAAGCTCCTGGTACCTGTCCTTGGAAATGTCCAGATCCCTGAGAGACCTCCTCAGCTCTCCAGCCCTCTCACACAGCTGTCTGTTGGTCTCCTCTAGCTGCTGCTGCCTGAGCAGGATGGCCTCCATCTCTTGCTTACGCAGCGCCTGCTGCTTTCTGGCGATGACAATATTTATTAGCACAGCTCACATTATAGCTTAGCAGCTAAATAATGAGATAGAACACAAGTAGAGTTATCCTCGTTAAAACTTGTTTCATGCTTCCAATACATACCATAATGACCTACATGACCTTAATCCATTGCCTACAGCCTAATTTAATTTGATATAGGTTTTTTTTTGTATCTTCAATTGTAGTTCTATTTCTTATTTCTATAAAAAATATTTCTTATTTTACTTTTTCAAAAGTTTTCTATTTGTAAAGATCAGGTTTCATTTCTTTGCAAGCTTAGCAGATTTATATTGTAGGTTAATTTGAATGTATGTTTACGGTGTCTCATGCTGCTACTGGATGCTTGAATTTTCCTTGGGATCAATAAAGTATCTATCTATCTATCTATCTATCTATCTATCTATCTATCTATCTATCTATCTATCTATTCAAGTTTTTATAACTTCTAGCTCTGTCTTCCTCATGGTGTGTGTGTGTGCATTATCCTTAATCTGCAAATATGAACAGCTCCAGCTACATATTTACAGAGACACCAGCATATTTATGTAGATGTACAGACTTTCTGGAAGAACAACAAGTTTTCCTGCAGTTTTTTACTGTTGTTATGGGATTTCTTTTAAGAGAAACCCTTGAATAAGGAAGACTGGATTCAAAGTATCAAAGTTTAAGTTGAATTTATTATTCAAGAAAAGGCTCCTCGAGGAGCTCTAACAGTTGGTTCTTATACATTTTTTAAAAATGGGCTGTCTCAGACACCTCCACACTGATACAGATAATATCATATTGTCCTTTTTTGGTTTTCTGCTCAGTAATGAGCATTATGTTTCATATCCAAATGATGTACTGTCTCTCCTGACCTTGTACCTGACTGATTTATAATCATCTCTCCCTGCCAGCCCCAGTAAATCACAGGCCAACTAAGGAAAGTGGATGAGACATGCAAAATAGAGGACACACACACACCATATGAATTAAAACACCTGAACCCCTGTATAATCTGTCACTTCCCTCACCTGTTTTCTTCTTGTGCTAGTTTCAGCTGGCTGTCCAGTCTCAGGGAAAACACTTGTTTTTGATGCAGAGCATCATTCAGCCTCTCCTCCAGCTCCTCAACCTGACAGATACAAAAAACAAACACACACATATATGCAAACAAAGACTCATTGCATATCAGACTTTGCATTCCTATTACTTACCTTGGACATGTGGTCGGCCTTCATGTTGTCTATGATGAGGTTTTTCTGAGAAAGCTCTATTTTCAGCAGCTGGACGTGGTGCAGCAGCTCCTTCCTCTCGATCAGCTGTCGGGTCACCTTCTGGGAGCCGTCCCGCTGCTCGTCGGACGAGGAGACGTCCTCGGTGGTAGGCACGGTCGTCTCCAGGCTGATGTCTTCAGACTCCAGGTCCAAGGAGCTTGAGACGTTGGCAGCTGTCGCCTTCGTGTGTTGCTTCTTGGGGGGCATTTTGACCGAGCGGACATTAACTAGCAGGTCAAGAGAGCTGCAGCAGAGATTAGAAAGTTCACGGTTATCGCGATATGTGACACTTTAACGTTAACGCTAGTTTGTACGGAGAGAAACCGAGAAAGAGCACCACTGTGGCGTTTAAAACAGACTACTGCTCAAGAAAAGGACACGTAAACCGTGATACGGCGTTCAGGTGACATCCCGGAGCTGACAACAAGAACAACAACCGGTGGGTTGTTTTTATTTTCAAGGGTCCCGCTCCTAGCCGCCTGCTAACCGCCAACGGCTCTAGTGATGTGTCGGCCGCGAACGATCCGGTTCTAAGAGCCGGCTCTTTGAAGTGAACGACTGGAGCCGGCTCCTCGTTGTGAGCCGATTTAAGGAGCCGTTTATTCCATTATGTTCGTTGATAAATTAATTAAATAGTTAGTACGTTTTATTTATATAGCACATTTTTACACCGCATGCGCTGACCAAAGTGCTTTACAATGTCAAAAATAAAATAAAATATAATAACATTTTTAAAAAATATAAAATAATAATAACAGCAATAATAATAATAAAAATTAATTAATAAAACCAATAAATAAAATGTGAGGAGCCGTTCGGGAGCCGAAAGAGCCGGCTCCTTATAGTATGCAGAGCCAAAAGAACCGGCTCTCCAAAAAGAGCCGAAATTCCCATCACTAAACGGCTCGACTACGACGGCGTTGCCTTGACGACAGCGCCCCCTGAGGCAATGACTGTGTAATACACTCAACGTCCACTAGTCTGTAATGCGCTACAATGCGCCGAGGGTGCAGTACCTCCTCCTGAACACAGGGGGCGCTGTGACACTAACAGCCTTCCTCTGCTTTGTTGTCACTTCAGTTGGTCAACCAAAAATCAAACACGGACTTTAATATCGTTGTACGTAAAAACAGTAAGAATTTGTTGCGTGTTTATTTACCGCTTGTCCACTCTATCGCGACAGAGTTTCTAAACGGAAAATAATATAAGGTGAATACACACGTAGGTCAACGAACCCCTGAAAATCACGCGTTTAATCAAAACCCCTGGGAAGTTTTTGGTCGGCCCACATATGTAGTCCTAACTCCACACATGTTTAGCTAGCAAACTGTGTCGCCTGTAATCAAATGGTTGGATAAAAAAACGTGGGATTTTCACTTTTTTAAGGCTTTTATCGTCACCATGTTGAAATCTAAAACCTTCGTTAAGAAGACCCGCTCGGGTGGAGTGATGAAGATTGTGCGTGAGCATTATCTGAGAGATGATATCTGGTGCGGGAGCGAAAGTTGCTCTGAGTGCAAACAGGAGTCCACGGTGCTGCAGAGAGACGCGTGCATCGAGAGCAACCTGTGCCCTTATCCACATTATCTGATCCCTGACACCAATGTGGTGCTGCACCAGGTAAAAGAAAAAAGTTTTCCACATCACCTGGATGTCAGATTTCTTAAGAAACAAATGTTTTTGGTCTAATCTGATGTGTTTTGATAATACAGCGTTTAGTATCTCACGTATAAGTGGGGATAACCAACCTCATACTACTTATTTATGAATGAATTCCACGTCTTCTGGTTATGGTAGTGTCAGTTTTTTCCTATTGACACTATAAAATATTAGTCACTAAGTTCCTCTGCACATTTTAATTCCTCTGTAAATAATTAAATCCTATGCAAGTGTTTAATTTTGCTATAAATCTGTACATATTTAAATTTAGATCTATCTCAAGTTAATTTTAACGTATGGATACTGTGTTATAGGTTCTAATGTATGTTTGCTTGCTGCTACTAGATGCTTGAATTTCTTTCGGGATCAATAAAGTATCTATCTATCTATCTATCTATCTATCTATCTATCTATCTATCTATCTATCTATCTATCTATCTATCTATATATATATATATATATAATTAAATATACTTTATTCATCCCACCACGGAGAAATGTACTTGTTACAGCAGCAGAGGAAAGTGTAGCATACACTACAGAATTAGAAAAAAAGTAGAAAAGGCTAAAAGAACAAACACAATAAACAGACAGAAATATCTATAACCTACACAATAAACATGAAAAACAATCAACCTTCAAAACAGACAAGTACTGAGGATAAAAGTGGCATGATATATAAAAAGAGTATTGTAATGTAAAGTGACCATAGTGTAAGAAATATTGCAAAGAAACTGACCATGATACAAATAATAATATTATTGCAAGAGTCTATCTATCTATCTATCTATCTATCTATCTATCTATCTATCTATTAACCAGTTGCAGATGAGGTCTAACATAGATTTAGGTGGTAGTGATTCCTTGATTATAGTCGTGATATCATAATAACTAATTTCTTATTTTCACCCCATATAACCTTGGCATCAGATTCTGACCCCCTCTGATTGTTGTCATCTTGTGTTTACAATTTCCGTGTCCCGCAGATTGACGTGTTGGAGGATCCTGTGATCCGTAACGTGATTATCGTTCAGACTGTGCTGCAGGAGGTACGCCACCGCAGTGCACCAGTCTACAAACGCCTGAAGGACATCATACACGAGAAAGAGAAACACTTCTACACCTTTACCAACGAACACCACAAGTACGAAAACACCACTGCCCTTTTTTTTAACTGCATCACAGCATCTTAATCACACTAATAATATGTTAAAAGTTCAGTTATTTCATCATCAATCAGCATCAGTGGAAAATTGTTTTGCCTTAAAATTTACTATTCTTGCAGTGAGACGTTTGTTGAACGTGAACCAGGGGAGAGCGCCAATGACCGTAACGACCGTGCAATCCGTGTGGCAGCAAAATGGTACAGCCAGCACCTAAAGACGTCCAAGTCTGACCCAGACGGGCTCAAAGTGGTCCTGCTCACCAATGACCAAGGGAACAAAGAGAAGGCAGAGGAGAGCGGCCTGCTGGTGTACAAATGTAAGTGGTCTTTCCTTAGAGATAGAAAATATCATGGGGTACAGTAGTCGTTTGTTACAGATCAGTTTAAAGAGATCTGTGTATCAAAAACACAGCTCCTGATCCAACTAGCGTCCATTTTTCAGCATGCAGAAGCCTCCTAAGTTCTGTTGAACATAATTTTGAACCACATCAGTTGTATTTACAATTGTTTTCATTTACTTTCTAGGCGAAGAGTATATCAAGAGTCTTATAGCGAACCCTGAGCTTGTGGATCAACTAGCTTTGTCCAATGATGACAAGGTAAACACCTGCACAATTTTCTGCTGTTTACATATAGGGACAAAGGCTACTTCCATGCCTTTTCTTTGTGCCCAAACTCTATAGGACACCATTCTCTGTCTTTTCTCTTACCAGTGATGTCTTTTCTCTGCTCCCTCAGAATGAGATCACTAGCAGTAAGATGTTATTCCCAGAGCACCTCCCTCTGTCCAGGATCCAAGCAGGAATTAAGAGTGGGTCCTTCCTCCAGGGCACCTTTAGGGCCAGCAGAGACAACTATCTGGAGGCCACAGTTTTTGTCCAGGGAGAGGGGGAAGACAGCACAGAGGTGTGTGTGTGTGTGTGTGTGTGTGTGTGTGTGTGTGTGTGTGTGTGTGTGTAGTTGTTTGTGAATATACAGTGTTGAACAAATTATCCAAAACCCGTAAATGTCTGGTTCTCCCAGATCACATGTATTACAATAGTAAATGTCCCATCGGTCTGCTGCCAGGTTCTCCTCCAGGGACTTCAGAACCTCAACAGATCAGTGCACCAGGATGTGGTTGCCGTGCAGCTGTTGCCACGGGATCAGTGGGTGGCGCCCTCCTCAGTCGTGCTGCAGGATGAAGGAGCAGCAAAGGACGACGATGCTGAAGAAGAGGAGGATAGAGCGGTAAACCTTTCTCTCTTAAACTGACTTACAATTTACGGAGGTTGTGTTGTTTCCTCATTTTATAGTCTGAAATAAATTCAGCAGGGTGTTTATTGATGTGGATGGATGTTATCAAGGTGATGTGCTCCATAAAAATCGACTATTTTTAAACTTAAGTAAAACGACAACCGCCATTTGGCCTTTGTAGCGACAGTATCATAATGACCTAGGTGTGGCTGTGTGTCTGAGCAGTTGAGGATATCGGCAGCTGAAGCAGCCAGGAAGCCCACAGGGAAAGTAGTGGGAATCATCAAAAGGAGCTGGAGGCCATTCTGCGGCATGCTCAATGTCTCCCATATTAAAGAGGTAACTCTAGACTTTATTTGGCTCGGTTTGCAAATTTGAAGCTTTCCTCAAGATTGGTACGGATTTTAACCTGAATTAATAAATGTATCTATAAATATCCTCTGCAAACTGCAGCACTGACCATCCCTTTTCTTTCCTTTTTCATTCAGTCAACCCGGCATCTCTTTACCCCAGCAGACCGCCGTGTCCCTCGCATTCGCATTGAAACACGTCAGGCATCTACACTGGCAGGCCAGAGGATCATGGTGGCCATCGATGGCTGGCCCAGACACTCCAGATATCCAAATGTAGGTTAAAATCCTGTAGAAGCTGTACTATGAGTAGGGCAAACCTTTGTCAGGAAAGTTAATTGTTTATGTTTTCTACATTTATATGAATCCAAACTTCTCAGGCTTGATATGTAATAATATGCAATAAAACACCAACTGTTTTCTCGTCTTTGTTAGGGTCACTTTGTGCGCAGTCTGGGAAGTGCAGGGGACAAAGAGACAGAGCAGGAGGTGCTGCTACTGGAGCATGACGTCCCCCACCAGGCCTTCTCTCAGGCTGTGCTCAGTTTCCTTCCCAAGATGCCATGGTCCATCACACCAGAGGTAATAGCAGCTTTTCTTGAGACTCACTGAGCAGTATTTTAGTCTCAGTTTTGTTGATCATTGATCAGTAAATCTATTACACTATAATTTGAAATATTTTTAGCCATGTGTATATATTAATGTGGATTTGTGTGCTAAAGGACATGGTGAAGAGAGAGGACTTGAGGCATCTGACAGTGTGCAGTGTGGATCCTCCAGGATGTACAGACATAGATGACGCCCTGCACTGTAGAGAGCTTGACAATGGAAACCTTGAGGTACACATATTGTACACATGTATTACAAAGTAATGGCAGTAAGTTACTCGTGTAACACAGACTGTTATCTGTTCGCTGTAGGTGGGCGTCCACATCGCTGATGTCAGTCACTTCATCAGACCTGGCAACGCTTTGGACAAAGAAGCTGCGAACCGCGGCACCACCGTCTACCTGTGTGGCAAAGTAAGGAAAAATATACACACGCTAAATTTGCTTTGCTCCTTAACTACTAAATAGTTTCATTTTTAAATTTCTTAAAAACGTATTTAGACAAAATAATAATAATAATAATAGTAATAGTAATAATAGTAATAAAGCAAGTTACATGTTGTGTTTGATTTTGTCTCCGTCAGAGGATAGACATGGTTCCTGAGCTGCTCAGCTCCAATCTGTGTTCTTTACGCTCCGATGTGGAGAGGTGAGGATACATACATGTGCATGTATCATCAGTGTTTATAGATCTTTGCCATTCCAGCTGATTCGTGCAGTTAAAATATTTTTCTTTGATTTCATCAGGATGGCTTTCTCGTGTATCTGGGAGATGAACCACAAGGCTGAAATTCTAAAGACCCGGTTCACAAAAAGCGTCATTAACTCAAAGGTATGGTATCAACACCCGGTATCCAATGACAGTAAATATAAATACCACAGAAAATAATAATAATACCACCCGCTTTGATTATTTATTTGTCTTCAAACATGATTTTTGTTTATTTATCTTTTCCTGTCTACCATTCGATCCCGGCCAGGCATCACTGACGTATGCCGAGGCACAAATGAGGATTGATGACACCACCAGGACTGATGACATCACCAAGAGCCTACGAGGTCTCAACAAACTGGCCAAAATCCTCAAAAAGCAGAGGATAAAGAATGGGTAAGGACTAGGAGTTAGGAAAGGTAGAAATGTAGGATGGTACATTGTAATGCTGTGGGGTTAAAAAATAGGATTGGTTGAGTTTTTATTGATCATAGAGTTGCCTTTAAAATCAAGAACCTTTAATTTAGATTTTACCTTCTATAACTTATATATATTCAAACTGTCTATATTTAACATGAATTGTGTTTTGTGTTGTATTTGATATCCTTCAGGGCGTTGACACTGTCGTCCTTAGAGGTCCGTTTCCACATTGACAGTGAAACCCACGACCCCATTGACCTCCAGACCAAAGAGCTTATGTAGGTGACCTCAAAAAAGGAGCAGAATTCTTTTCCTCCACAAAAGCTCGTTTCCTTTTTTTCAGTGTGTTTGTTTGTGTCATGCTGAGTTTTCAACATACAACCGTTCACTTGGTTATTAGGGAGACAAACTCCATGGTGGAGGAGTTCATGTTGCTGGCCAATATTTCCGTCGCTCAGAAGATTTACGATGAATTTCCAGACTGCGCCATGCTGAGGAAGCATCCAGCACCACCTCCATCTAACTACGACATCCTGCTCAAGGCAGCAAAGTCCAAGGTGAGTGGAGACAGATGGTCATGCAGAAAAATTGCTTTGGTTTTCAAGTTGTATGCTTGCAAGAAGCAAACATTGCAGTACCTCAGTGATTCCCAATGTTTTTGGCTCATGTATGATACCACCTACAGGTGATTCCCAATGTTTTTGGCTCATGTATGATACCACCTACAGCTCTGTCAGTATCTCCTCAATATCCATCAACGCAGCCATTTATTGCAACCACTTATCCATTACAGACATCTATAATAAAAATATATATAAAAAAATAAACATTCTTATGATCCCTGCTAGAAATATAATTTTACACTTAACACTTTGTTTCCTTTCTTTCATCAGTCTGTTGAGATCCACACAGATTCGGCCAAGGCTCTGGCTGACTCCCTCGACATGGCCAAAGTGGACAACTTCCCGTACTTTAACACGCTACTGCGCATCTTGGCAACTCGCTGCATGATGCAGGCTGTCTATTTTTGTTCTGGCATGGACAGCGATTTCCACCACTATGGCCTTGCTTCACCCATTTATACACACTTCACCTCACCTATTAGGAGGTATGAAAACACATATGCCACACATCTTAATTAAATATGATGAAAAGTACCAGACCACAGTTCTTTCTAACATCACGTCATCTTCCCTTTTTCTCTCTATCTAAACTTCTGCCTCCTCCCCTTCATCCGGTCCATCTGCTCTCTCAAACAGGTATGCAGATATTATAGTACACCGTCTGTTGGCAGTGGCCATAGGAGCAGACAGCACCTACCCAGATTTGATGGACAAACCAAAGCAGTCAGCCCTCGCCAACAACCTCAACTACAGACATAAAATGTCTCAGTATGCACAGAGGGCATCTGTGGCCTTCCACACACAGGTAAACACATATGGATGCCCTAGTTTGATTTCTGTTAACCTGAGAATGAGCATAACATGGATTTATAACCATCTGAACCCTTGGATTGATTAAAACATTACGCTGCATAAGACGTTCTTTAAATACTGTCATCTCTTTTCAGTTGTTCTTCAAGAGCCGAGGCATCCTGAACGAAGAGGGATTTGTTCTGTTTGTGAGGAAGAACGCAATCATTGTACTCATCCCAAAGTTTGGCCTGGAGGGTACGGTCTTCTTTGACACCAAAGACAAGGCGACACCAAACCTTGTTTTTGATGAAGAGGTATAAACAATAGTTGTTGTTTTTTCTTTATAGCTAAACTATAACCATCATAGGACTGTGTTTTAAAAGATCTCTTCTGTATGTGTGCTCAGGGTCCCGCTCTGAAGGTAGAGCAGCACACCTTCTGCATATTTGACAAGGTGAAGGTCACCATCAGCCTAGATGACTCCAATATTCAGCACCAGAAGATCCGCATGTCTCTGATTCACCCTGTGGTAAGGACTGACTAAACTGTACATATTTTGTGCTTCAGCCAACAGCTTACCGGCATTATGTTTAATGAAAATTAATTGTTTTTTATTTTAGATCCCTGGTGTGAGTGTTCCAGCCCCAGATGTTGAACCACAGGCCAAGAAACCAAAACTGGACCGCTGACACAGACAAACAGCCCAGCCCAGCCCAGCCCGTACCACCAGCCATTCAAAAAATTGTAAAAAGTCAATCAAAGGAGCTTTGGATTCTGTGCATTGACATAGTTAACTGTTATACTTTGCATTCAATTTAATAGATGTACCACAGTAAAACTACACCACTCTGCTCATATACTCATTTTATATAAAGTGGAACATAAACAAGGAGGGACTGCAAGTCATAAATGCTGCGTAACCTGTCAGATAACAGTGTAGTAGACGACTCAGTTATTAAAGTGTTTTTTATCCATTCGGTTCTGTGTGTTTTGTAGACCCGGCATAAATCGTAACCTGTAAAACTCACTGGAAGCACTTGTACAGAAAATGGTTCATGACATCGACACAAAGTTGTTATTGTCTATAGCTTGTTTGCCAATGAAATGCCAGAGATTTAAATCAATATCACAGCATTATCTCTATAAATATGTGATTCAAGTCTTCAAAATCCAACCTCCTGCGACCCAGTGATCCATATTTATCCTCTCTGGAAGACATGACACTGACACATTTATGAATGTTCTATAAAAAAAAGCACATCCTGGGCTTTGTAGCGATGTAAAACACCTGGGGCGTGTGTGTGGCCAACATCTGTCTTTAAGTGGCAGGATGGGAGATCAAATTTACAACAATATATTGTTTCTGGTTATAAGGATGTTTTTCTGTACGTGTATGTTAATTTAGACCCATGTTCTTTGAAGGGGATAGTGAGACTTGCTTCATATTTTCCAAACTAAGCAGAGTGAGGTCGAAAAGACTCGAATCTGTGTGACTGCATGATAAACCTGCAAGCCACACATATAAGAGGACTGTGCAAATATCCATCTTTGATCATGTCAAAATGGCTGCTGTGAAGAAGGTCTGTTACTACCAGGTGTAAAAAAAAAGTCTTATAAGATCAAAGTCCTAAATTTTGAAATCTTTACATACTTTATATTCTCAACTATTTAGTCCTAAGTGTCATATTTGGGTCAAATATACTTTGAAGAGTTGTCACAATGTAATTACACGGAGTAAGAATACATATTGGGAGCTCCACCCTGAACATTGTGTCCAGTCTAAGACAAAATACTCTTTGCTTAAAATGAAAATAAAAAATAACCATCTTCTCAAGCCAGACAAAAAATTCAAGTTGATTTAATGTGTCGATCCAGCCAATGCTTTAAGTATATAAAAAATGATAAACACATGGCTCAATTAGCTTTTAATTCGCTAGTGGCATTATTCAGTGCGTCTTATTCACGAATAAATATTCAACCAATCCAAATAAGATCCACAGGTAACCTGAATTTTAACAATTCTCGCTCACAATAAAAAGGAAGTTCTCATCATATAAAAATATCATGATAAAACGGTTTTATAAAAACATAAATACAGTACAAATCTGATGTCATCTGAACGGCAGGATCTATTCAGTCGATCGTGTCGGCACCAAATAAAATCAAAATGATAGCATTAGCATCAATACAGCATTCAAGGAGGTTAATGTTGTGCAAGATTAATATAGAATTTACTCTTTTTTTCTCCCCTTATCACACCAGTATACACCGGGTACAAAAGAACTGTTGACTTATAGCTTCTCAGTGTCTTACTGTGAGGCATGATAAAGCTATTAGTTTGTCTTCTCCCTTCTAACCTGTGATAAATCATACTGCAGTAAACCACTTGCTTTACAATCAAGCAACTTGAACTTAAACCCTTAAAAAACAAAAACGACAACAACTAATAACCACTTGTGAGACCTCAGTTCTGTTAACACGTCCTCAAACATTCAACCCCATTCACTCTAACCAAACGGTTTCGACATAAATGCTTCAAACTTAGTGTAAACGTATTTCATTGCAAAATGATCATCTTCAGCTTTCACTGGAGGAGGCATCCCTTTGAATTCATTCAGATCAGGCTCAGTGGTGTGGATAAAACACCTGGAAAAAAAAGGGAAATGTACTTTTAATGAGAGGAAATGGAACAGTATTGTCATTAAGGTATTTTAAATAAGTGCTGATACTGCTTTAGATCTAAAGTTCTAACTACTTAAGTGTTCACCAGCTGTAATTGTGCGCAAAGGGCTAACTGTACCTTTGCTTTATTGTGCCGGGTGACTTGGAAGGCTTCGTCTGCCAGGTTTGAATTGAAAGACTCTTTGCTGTGACAGTCTGAGCTAAGGCCATCGATAAGACTGGCGGTTCCTGCTGAGGTAGTGTTGTACCCGCTGTCCACCTGAGCACACATTAAAAAAAATCAGTCAAATATTTCATTAGATAAACATATCAACATGCAATGACCAACAAGAATTCATCCATTCAAACAAGAGTAAGTTAGATATGCAGTGAAACACTAAAAGAACAATGTGGCTCTTTTCTCCGCCTCATACCAACCTGCATGCTGGAATCGTAGCGTATGCTGCTCCCCTCTGCAAAAAGAGATACAAACATCTGAGAGCTTTCTGTTGCTGACACATTGCCCATACGAGAGCTGGTCAGCTGTCCTGAAAGCACTCCAACTTCCTCCTCTTCCTCCTCCTCCTCATCCTCCAATCTCCCTTCTACCCCTGTGTCCTCGTCCATTTTCACAGGGTCCATAACATCCAGGCTGACTCTCCCAGCGTCAGCGGGGTGAGCGTTGCGGACCATGGGTGAAGCTGGATCTAGCTCCATAGGGGGGAGAGAAGAAGAGGAAGAAGAAGAGGAGGAGGAGGAAGAGCAGGGGTGTTGTTCCTCTGCCTCTTGATTGTCTTGGAGTCTAGGGTTGAGGATTGGGGAGATGAGGGGAGGAGAGGCCCAGCAGCGAACTCTGGGCCGTGGCTTGGGTCGGGCATTGTGCTGGGGTTCGTTGTGACAGTGGAGCTGGTGTGGGGAGCAGCTACGAATGGGAGAGCAACCCTCGACAAATGGGCTCTCATTGCAGGAGGTGACATCTATGTCCAGGGGGACGCCGTGCGGAGTCAGATTGCTCGGCTGCTTCCTCTCAGCTAAAGACAGAAAATACAGATTCAGTTTGAAGTGAGTTTGTTTTTTTTCCAAGTCATGAAAAAGGGTGCGTTGCTTTATTCTTACAAAACAAATTGTCTACCTGAGCTTATGGGTGTGCGAGCAATTGGAGAGATTGTGGGGGAAACGAGGCCAGCAGGAGACGACCTATCAGGGAACAGAGGGCTGGCGATGCTGCCAAGGCTGCAATCCCGGAAGCAGCCATGCTGGATGGGACTGGATGAGAACTGACCCTATTAAGAGATTTAACAGTGTAAGTGCTCAAAATAAAGACATAAAAGATGACACAGACAAAAATGGCGAAATAATTATTTGCATCCATACACTTCACTCACCGTAGAAGGAGTTGGAGCCAACGCGCCGCAGGACAAAGGGGAGGAGAAGATAGAGGAGATAGCTTCAACCCCTTCTACAGCTCCCTCTTTTTGGGTTAGAGAAGGCCTCTCCTGCCTGGCATGGCCTCTCTCTGGGCTTGGTGGGCTGGAGCTGTCAGAGCCGCTGTAACTGCCGCGGCCATCAAGGAAAAGCTTTCGTCTTAAGGAAGAGGAACTGAGACTCTCCTGCACAGCGTCACACGCTTCCTCATGGCGGTAATAATCCCCTAAGAAGAGGGAAGAGACAGACACAGACAAACACGGTGATTTGATGGTAGATAACGGACTCTCCGGTTTGATTGTGCCAATATTTATTAGGAGGCTTACCTAGTACTTTCTCCAAATCAAAAGCCAAAGGTAATGAAAGAGTTGTCTGACAAGCAACTGTAAAAAAAAAGAAAAATGATTTCAAAACCCAAGCTAGTAAAAGCGACAAGAAGAGATGGAATACTGTTTGTAGACAGTAATTTCAAAAGACCACACCAACCTGAGATCTTTTCTGGCTCCTCTGCAATCATGGCAGACATACAACCTACAAGTGCAAAGACATAAAATGCTTAAATAATGTAGAAAACCAGAAGACACATTGAGTTTTTAAAACGCAAATACGGGGAGGAAAATGTGGCAACAAGATAACCTACTTTTCATAGAGATCTGAGGGCCTTTACGGGCGTCTGGTGCAGCCCAGGGGGAAGGCACGATGGCTCCTTTGGTGAAAAACTTTATCGCGAAACAGACAAATAAAATAATTACAAAATGAATCAGTAGAATAACTTCTCTATGATTCGATTTCATCATAGTCACATACCTGCTCAATAGCATTCTGTCGCTTTTCCTCAATGTCAGAATCCATCCTAGATGTTTAGTAGAAACAAATTTCATCATGCCATCTTTAATTTGCTCTCTGGATTTAATAAACCACGAAGGTCCATCTTTCTGCTACTGTGTGTTTCAGTGCATACCTTGTTTGGCTGAGGTAAAAAGACTGCCGCTGGATTTCCTCCGGGTCTATGTGCACTGGGAGAAGACTGGCCATTTCATCTATGGACCAATTAAACTTGGGAGGTGTCTGCAAGAGGGAGAGAGAGAGATGAGGAAATACAAGACTACAACAACCTATGAAGATAATACAGCATTTAGATCAGTGGTTCTTAACCTGGGTTCGATCGAACCCTAGGGGTTTGGTGAGTCGCTCTCAGGGGTTCGGTGGAGCCTCCGCCCTGGTATTTTTTATACCATTTGTTACAACATATCTTTGTGAGCAATCGTTTTCGAGGATGCTGGACATAAAAACTAAGAAAAGGAACAGACTTTGCTGTGAAAATGACATGAGACTGGCACTTGCCAAGGTGAAGCCACGCATATCTGAACTGGTCTCTCAAAGGCAACAGCAGAAGTCACACTGAGGTAAGTTGTTGTGAGTTCATGCACTGTGTTGGTTTTGTTATTTGAACAAGGTGATGTTAATGCACGGTTCATTTTGTGCACCAGTAAAAAAAATCATATTTTATTTTTTACTAAAGAAGGGTTCGGTGAATGAGCATATGAAACTGGTGGGGTTCGGTACCTCCAACAAGAACCACTGATTTAGATATTTGTAAAAAAAAAACAAAAAAACAGATGTGTCAGACTCACAGCTTTACACGGCTTGGATTTGAAGACAGATGGGCTTGGCACCAGGGCTTCACGGAGGTGGTGGTAGTCATTGGGGCTTTCAAATGGGTTTCTAATGGAGGGTCTGCCTGGAGTCTCTGGGGTGATCTGCACCTCAACGTGGTCCCCCATCTTTAACGCTGACAACAAATATTCCAGTCTGCAGAAATTAAAAGAAACATGCAGAAATGAATACAAACACACACAGAGACGTTACACACTTCCCTTGTTTCTATAGCGTTAAGGAAGCACAGAAGGAATCACTAACACACACTTTACACAAAAACACAAACAAACATTTAAATATCACACATATATATATATATGTACTTACAGCTGTTAACGAGGCAGGACTTTGAGCTGGCAGCTTTAAAAAACAATGTTCATTGAAGGGTCGGCAAACAATCAGCAGAGAGAGACTCAAACGTTTATTTCAATTTCGTCCACCGAGCCCAGCCAGCCAATAGGAGCGAGCGATGCAAACAACCTGTGTCGTCACTTCCTCCCTCTAGGTCCGGTATCTAGTTTAGCGGGCTAAAAAAAACCCAACAAAGCTCCCTTAAATAGTTTATTTATATTTATTTTGGACGTTATTATTTAAGATGAGGAGATTTGGCTGATTTGTTGTAATAACTTTATCCTGTGTCGAGTCAGAGACCTCTGTGAGTCTGTGTTTTTTTAGCAGGCCAGCTGTTGTCATTGTGCACCATGGCGAGTGCTGCAAATGCAAACATGAACGCAGTCCGGGAGACGATGGACGGTAAATATATATAAATATATATAAATATATAGATTTGTGAATGACTTAACATTCAGTCCTGAGTGTTTATTGCTAACAAGCTGCATAGGGCACAAGCAGCGGTGAAATATTGTCTCATTGAAGCCTGAATATGTCTAATTTCTCTGCATAGGTTCAATTTAAATGCAAATGTATCTGATGTTATAGGTTAACTTTAATCAGGGAGTGTCAAACTTCTTTTAAAGAGGGCCAGATTTGACATTGTGCAATAAAAGTTACATGCATTTGGCACTGTTCTGTAACAATTATCCTTTTTTCATCATCAAATCTAAGCCAGTCTGCCTTTCTTTCACATCTGGAGTCAGATAATAAAAGAATAAATTGTATGGAACATGTTAAACTTGCATGAAGTTGATACAAATCTTAAGATCGTGTTCATTTTATACATGGCTTATTGTGAGTAATGCAAAGTCTGTTAACATTTAAGTTTAAAACTCAGCTGTGTCTATCAAATAAAGCTTGAAAAGTGTGTTTCACAAGATCTTTCAGGAAGTAATATTTTGTGTCACATGTACAGATACATAACACAGAAGTACTTTATTAATCCCCGTAGGGAAATTGTTCCCAAACGGTGAGTGATAGCAAGAAAACAATAGTAAGAAAACAAAACTTTAACAATATACCCTATACAATATCCTATTTTAAACAATATATACACATGTATAAATAACAGTTAAATAGAACCAGTAACAGTAGATTTAAAACCAAGTAACAGTGAACTGTGCAATATGTAAATCAAAACCTTATAAAGAATTTAGTGAGGAGTTGTACAAGCTGATGCTCACAGGTAAGAAAGACTTCTTATGCCGCTCTGTGGAGCAACACCAGCAGTGATGTCCTTACAGGTTAACATTTAGTGCATTCAAATGCCAGATCTGTCAGCCATACAGTATCTGACAATGGTAGCACACCATAATTACAATTAAAATATAAAAATGAAGCTTTGACGCATGAAATCTGACTGTGGGGCCGGACTTTAATGTATGTTTACTGTTTGTCATGCTGCTTCTGGATGCTTGAATTTCCCTCAGGATCAATAAAGTATCTCTCTCTCTCTCTCTCTCTCTCTCTCTCTCTCTCCAGTATTAATCTAACTAGTGTAACCTGTCATTTTCTTCCTCCTGCAGTGCTCCTGGAGATCTCCAGGTTGCTAAACACTGGTTTGGACATGGAGTCTTTGTCCATATGTGTGAGGCTGTGCGAGCAGGGCATCAATCCAGAAGCTTTGTCAGCAGTCATCAAAGAACTGCGTAAAGCTTCTGAATCCCTCAAGGTACACAGACAGGCTCCCAGAGAGCCAACTTTATCATTTTATCGAAGGCCCAACCCTGTTACAAACATATAGATCTGCTGTTCAGTCAATGACAGTACCAGACCTCAGTGTGGTTTCTTAAAATATATATATTATACCATCTAACATTAACCAACAGAGAAAGGAACCCCAATTTGGTACATATAACACAGAGCAGAAAACAGTTATTTTATGCGATAAATGAGTTGCATTACAAATATTATTCTGTATACATTTTCTGTTGATCAGCTAACCTATAGTTCAAGTCAACAATGTCAGACTGAAACTCGAGATACCTGCAGCGATCATGGTTTTTGTACCGTAAACTAAATATCTTCTGAAACTTAAAACTGTTAAGAAAGTTAGATGTGAATGTTTCCATTGACGTGGTACTGTATAGGGCAGGGTAGACAATATATATATGATGAGACAATAAAAAAAAAAGTCAGTCGTCAGAGATTCTGCAATACCATTTATGCTGAGGTGTCTCTCCCCTGAGTATCTGTGGGTGTATTAGGTGATTAAGAGCAATGTTTCATATTTATGAGCACGTATCAGTGGAGTTTTAAGACTTTTGTTTTGCACAAATGTGATGAGTTATCTCAATTTATGAAGTATTTGGCCAATTAGGAAAGCAGATATTCCATTATGATTATTCTAATATTAATCTAAATTAATACTGTGATGACAATATTCTGACATTACTCACAAAAACAGCAAACATGGTTGAGAACCTGTAACATTGCTCCACAGTGAAGGAGTTGGTATCAAAACATGGAGCAACTTGTCGCGTGGGAGTGGTTCGGTTACAAAACATAGATATGTAGGAAGTGCAAGAAAATGGAGCAATACGACAAACTTATTGCACCGCCTCAAGCAGAGCACGAGGAGAGCTAAGCTAAACAGACAAACTACATCGGCTCTGCATAGCAAGCCAAGAATATAATAATCCCCTGAAATATTGTGATATGATTTTAGGGCCATATTGCCTACCCATACCATAAATAGTGTGTTGATTTTCTACACCATAAATTTGCACATACGTTATAGTAGTTTTCTGAGTAACGATGAAGAGAACATTTGAATGGAACTATTAATAGGAACATTTTTTTGTCCCGTGCACAGTTGTAGCCCACCCATGAAGCAGCTGTAATTTGATTATAATAAAAGACACTGTATATTGATCACATAATAAATCATAATGATGCATCACCGCTGTATATATTTTCTCTTTCAGGCTTCTGAAAACTGCACTAACTGAAGCTGCGGCCTGATCACCACATCAGTTTGGGGGCCTCGTTTGAGAACTTGCCCTAATCCTGGATCTTTATGGGCTCTCCAGCCAGATTTGTCTGTGTTGGCACTCCTGTCCTCTGCGTCTCCTTGGTGACTAACTGCTCCTGGTCTGTGCTTCGACTTGTGTCTGAGTTTCTGAGAAGAGGAATCAATCTCAGCCTTTTTCCTAAACCCCAGACACGAGGGCATGCTCAGCCATTCTGTGTCAAATATTTCTCCTGCTACTATTTATGAAGTTCGGAGGTGGCGTTGACATCCTGCTCTAATTTCTGATGCGGCAACTTGTGGATGCACTTTTTCACGGGGAAATGTTTTTTTTATGATGTTTTGAAATGTCTATAATTTGTTTTTAATTTTTTTGTTTTGTTATTTTTTTCCATGTATGATCGAACAAAGTCTAAATTAAAGTGATACAGTCGACGGCCACAAGGTGGTGTTGTGTCATTCTTGTTTTTATCTCAAGTGTGGGTATTCATTTGGTGTTAGGTTCTAACTCTGCAAGTTTCTCATCTCATGAGTTTTCCTCATGTTTTGAGAGCAATTAGATTTCATTGGGTACTTTTTTTTTAAAATCAAGTTTTCCATTTCCATATTTATCCTGTCTTTTTTTTCTGTGTTGTCTTGATCCCATTGTAGAATGTACCAAAGCATTTTTCCCCAGTGATATCATTCTTACAGGCTCCAGGTTTTACAAAGGAAATGATCTTTCCTGTCACACTAGGTGAAAGGGACAAAGATGGTGGTGGAACATTTCACAATAATACAAACACAGGGGTGATCACATCCACGTGTACAAAAGAAAAAAAGACATTAACAAGGGTCATTCTTTACAGCCGGATGTCCTGTTCAACTGAAATCTTAGCTCCCTTTATGTCTGTACTCGCTCCACAAGTTTAGATATATTGCAAGCTTGACAAAAAAAACACATCTTTGATCAACCAGAAATGAAACTCCTACATCATGTGTCTAACCGCACAGAGCATTGTGTTGTTTCTCCACTGTGTGTAAAATAGCTCTATTCATCTTCGAGACGAAAGAAAATGCTGAGAGCACACAACATTCCTCCACAGGCCAATATACAGGCTAGAAGCGACCTTTCATCCGTACAGGCTTGAATTGGTATGTTTTGTGTGTGTGTGTGTGTGTGTCCCTCTGTGTGTGTGAGTTTAGGTGTTCATGCAGTGCTGTAGATGTCTACAAATGAGTAGCCCTTAAGCCATCTGACAGTAACGCCTCACCCCTCACAGAGAGCCAGGGAGAGAGCAGGAGAGTGTGTGTGTGTAAGCATTTCTGTCTTCTCCTGCTTTGTCTCGCCATCTCTGACTGACAGGCCGTGAGTCTAAATCTCTGTACTGCTGCTTTGATCTCTTAACACAGTATCTCCTCTGTTCCCCAATACCAGCATCGTGTTAGCCAAGTATGAGAGGCATACAGATACGGCGCAGTGGCTCTCCTTGATAGCCCATCAGCCTAAACAACCCATGGCCTCCGTGGGGGGTGAGCTGCATGATGTTGATGGAGGGAGACCCACATTGAGAAACCTTTTCTTTTACAAAGGAAAAGAGTTATGCATGGCTTGATTGGCCACTGTGGGCGTGGGATTCAGGATGCATTGCTCTCTGTTTGATGTGTTTGAAGGGTTTCTCCTGATCTTAGCCAGTTACTTTGATCTCTGTAAAACAAAATATTCACAAATCCCATAGTCCTGACTGAGAGATTAGCGTCCATATATGCATAAACATCTAAGAGGTGTTCAACTAGGGCACTGGTCAGGTCACATGACTGTATAAACTCCAGAGGCTAGCAGGTCTTCACATCAGAACTTCTGAAGGTGTTTATGTTTGTACGTCTGATAATTATCCAGGCTGAAGATTATTTTTCTGATAAATGAGGGCAGTCTCATTTAAAAGTGAAACATCTATGTGTTGCAATTATGGTCCAGGTGTTTGCATCGGATGTTAGAAAAATAATTAGACTGGACTGATTAGAAATTTTCTTATGCATGAGGAAAGATGGTCTGTTGATGTTTGTACAAACATATTGTCTCATGAAAACAACTACAGTGTTGTGTGAAGCATGAGTTTAACCAAAAGTCAAAGATCTCTATGTGCACAATTATGTTTAGGTTACTAATTAGCATTAGCCATAAACAGGTAGGTTTAATGGTGTCCCTGCAGAGATGGGCTTTGTTTGTTATGTCCATTTCATGCCTTATTTCTCATTATATGATGATTTCAGGGCTCGAATCTTTAGACCTTTATTTCTGTTCTTCTCGTTGAATGATTATAAAAAAAAGTTGTGAGTTGTAAACTTTTTCTGTGCCAGTATTTGTAGAGCTCGGACAGGAGACAAAGTTCTTTGTCTGCAATTTAACCCTCGCGTCAGTTTAATTTAAAAAGTTTACAAAGTAATATTTTTTTTCTGTTTTTTTTCTGCAGAAATCTTTTAAACAACATCAGCTCTGCTCAAAACTACCAAACATTCAATCATTTTAAAGGATTTTAACCCTCGAAATGCCGGTTTGATTACTTGATGTCACTGAAAAAAACACAATTAGTTATTTTCCCTTTTTTTCATATATAACATCAAGTAATATTAAAAAAATAATTTGTAAAGTTTTCATAGCAGTTTTTTGGAAGCTGACATTTTTGTCACTCATGACTTAAGAGGGTAATACATTTTTTGAATTCCAAAATATGTCGAGAGAAACTTTGTTTAAAAAAAAAGTGCCATATGAACTAACACAGGCAAAATGATGGCCAGATAAAGAGGAAAAATTTGCCCAAATTGACAAAAAAAAAATGTCCATAGTAACACATTTATCTAAGGAGGCGTATTCTGTGTCCCCACTGCATCTGTATTTTTGGTATCTTATATGTGGGTTGGGTACATGCTTTATACTTCTTTACTATATTTCAGAGGAGATATTATTTTGATTATCATTTTGTGTTATTTGCTTCACTATATTTATCTTAAAAACCTATAATAAGCCATGAAATAAGCTACAAAATTAAAAAAGCTGCCGTAAGAGGGCCTTTTAGTGCCTACTTAAAAGTTCTCTGAATTTTAATCAAGTGAAACTGTAACTTTTTGCTGAATACTGAGCATCATCAGGTGACCTAGTGGGACCAGAAGCACAAAAGAACAAATGTCTCCTGTGTGTTTACATCCCGTTTTATCCATTACGTAGCACAAGCAGAGAGGAGCCATGAAGTCAACAAACATCAATATCTTTCTTAAGTTTGCAAATATTAGAAACCATAAGCTACGGGTCTTACCAGATCCATTACAACTGTAGCAGCAAAGCAACTATTAGCTTTAAGCAAAGACTCTGAATACCACTGACAATAAATGTCATAACTATCTAAGTATAGAGCAGCATATTCTTAATGCCCTGAAGAGATCATCCTTATATAAGTCTGTATTCTGGCACTGAAACCACTGATTTATTAATATTTTGGTAACTGATCGAGCCTGTCTGGCCCTCATCCTTCAGCAGCGTGAAGCCTCCCTGACTGTATTTGCCCTAAGCGGAGTTCTGTGACCTTGTTAAAGCTTACTTCAATACACCACCCTTGATTAAATACAGGCCACACTTTTACACTGTAAGATTATACTATTTAGATCCCAATTAAATTCATAGCAAGGAAATTGGATCATAAACTCTTTAAAGGATCGTTAACAATCATTAGACGGGATAATGGCATGGCAATCAAAATATGTTAAAAAAAAAAAACTTCCAAAGTCTTTTAGTGACTTTGTTGTTTTTGGAAAATTTCCAAGCTGATTAATGTAGAATTGATTGATTTACAGTTGTAATTAGCTGTCTTCTGCATAGATGCATAATAATCGTATATCTCCCTGCTTGTTTTTAAGTATTAATTGGTTTCATTAACAAAAGGAGTTAATTGAATAACAATTAACAAAGTTGGTGATGGCATCAAGGCAGCGCGTGCAAACTCCCTTGTGTTTTCCCTATGATGATAATGAAACCACCTTTTTATCAGATTGGAATTTTGTGTGTTGGACTATGTAATGACTAATATGATATTGGGCTTATTAGTTTATTCGAGTGGCTCAGTGAGGCGTTAAGCTGGTATTGAGCACGTTGTGTTTAACAGGTAGGCACCATATGCTGCCTTAATCAGACATTGGAATCACATTTGGTTGTTAAATTGTCTTCTAATAAAAGCAGGTAGTAAAACAACTTGAGCTAATTCAATTCCAGGCAAATTTGGGTGAAGTGAACAGCTGTTCATATTTTGTTGAATTGTTTTAACATTCCCTCTCTTGTTTTTTTTTTTTCTTCCCCCCTTTGTTTTTTTAAGGTTTAACTTCAACAGCCTGTTTGTTCTTCAACTTTTCTTGTAGAAAATAGAGATGGAGGGTGGACTAGCTGTCCACTCTCCTTAAAAGAAGACAATACCAGGCATATTGTAGTGACAGCTTGCATTGTGTGTGTGTGTGCATGTGTGTGCGTAAGAGAAAGAAGACAGGAGAGTGAGCATGTGTGTGTGTGTGTGTGTGTGTATGTTAGAAAAACAGAAAAATAGAGAATGTGTGTGTAAGTGTGTGCGTGTGCATGTGTGTTACAGTGACAGCTTGTATTCTCCGTGATTAATGATGTGCTGTGTGACTTGATAAGTGCTTCGGAGGACCAACGCTTGTTTCAATTAGACCTTGTGAAGGTCGCGACGCCGCGCCGGCCTCTCATTATCATATCCATAATCAATCCACATTATCATAGGGGAATGTGGAATGGATGTGTGATATCTTGGCCATACACACACACACACACACACACATAGAGGGATGAGCACACACACACAGACACCTAATCACATACCAAAACACAATGACATACTCTCTCACTCACAAGAGCACACACACACACCACACACACACCCTTCACTCCAAGTTGATTTGAATCATAACAGTGGCTGTCGGAACGGATTGTCTGTTCAGATTAAGAGTGTGTTTCTGAGAATTAAGCAGCGCTGATGGTGGTGGCATTTCAGATCCCCTCTGCAGACACAAATGCCAAAACATCATTCTGTCACCCCCTCCCCTCCTCCTCCTCCCCCCTTGCTCCTCTTTCCCTCTCACACAACCACATATACGACCTAATGCACACACACTCACACACTTAACCAGGACCCTGGGGCATTTTTAATAGAGGCGAAGTGATTCGTATGTTTTTACTCCTCTAATGAGAACAGATTGAGTGGTATTTACACTTCATCGGCTGATCTAACCACCTACACATTTCCCTCATGCTTGTGCTGCTCACTGGCCAAAACAGACATGTGGAAAGGACCGGAGCTTGGCTTTCAAACAGCGACACAACATGAACATTATCTTTGTCTCTTTGGCTCATGATGGCACTACCGCAAGATAAATATGAATTATTAAAACAGGAAAACTGTAGCTAGATTTAGTTTCTTTAAGGCAGTTGTTTTTATTTGACTCGCACAGTACAAAATTGTAAGGAAAAGGTGCCTGAAGCCTGATTCAAATCTCTGGCAACCACACTGGTCCAGGGGGGTGACTCACTTGGGATCTGACTGTTGTTTCCCACTGAATCTTTAATTTAATCAGTAAGTCTACCTGAGATCGAAACATCCGAAAAAAATTAGGTCACCTATTTCCTCCAAAAACATTCAAACAACAAGCTATTGTAGACCATACAATACAATAACATGGATTAAGGCATATGTTTGAGGTTAAAACTTAAATCACATACAGTACTGGAGCAATTATGGGAATTAAAGGAGATATAAAAAATTAATTAACGCAGGAATATTCAGCGAAGGGAGAATCTTCCCAGGCGGTCAAGATAGAGGAAGACAAACTTTAAAGAGTATCCAAGGGATAAAGTCATGCAGCAGAAGAAGAGATATAATCTTTTTTAATCCACATTCTTCCTTGTAATGAACTAGCGCCTACATTACCCACAATACAACTCAACCACCAACAGTTTGGTCAGAGATTCGAGCGTGTTATGCTGGGAGCTTCGATCAAGCTGAGCTCTCTTCTTTCTAACTCCACACATTTTTTTCCTTTTCATTTCTAAATTTGTAGTCAGACCCAACTGACGCTGACTCAAGCGACATCACTCGAGGCAGATGTCACACAGCTCCCTCTGGAGCCACAAAAGTCTTTGTACAACTTTTTTACACACATGCACTAATGCTCCCCAAGACATGTAGACAGACTTTGCTGTGTAAAAAATCGTGGAGTTCCCCTTCATATAAGCACGACTTTGTATCTTTCTTGTCCTCTGTATGGTAGCCTACACTGTATCTTTACACTTCAGAAAGTGGAGAGATTTAGCAGCAAGTATCGGTTCATTGTTTCATTTCATGGGAGTTTAAGCACAATAGCTGCTGTAGGAATTAAACCTGTGACCTTCCTGTTGTGAGACAAAGTCACTTCCCACCAGGGCATCCTGCAACCTAATGGCAACAGGGTTCTCGTAGACACTGTGGTTGCTTACCAGACCGTGGATGGATGACAAATTAAACAAACCGTCTAAGGTTATAATAATTTCTTCAGGCAGACATATTACTCATCAGGTCCTTGTTTACCCCACCTTTTTTGTGGGTTAACTGGATTCATGGTGTATCAGTAAATCTATGCCACAAGCCTAAGAAGTTGCAAAGCGCTGGCCGGGGAGGTTAAAACCGAACGTTTCACCACTTATTAAACACTTAAAGGTGGGAATTTATGACATGAATCAGCTCTGCTTAACACTGATGGCTTTATCGGTGTATTTTCTACAGATGGAGAAAGAGAGTCGTGACATTTCTTTTTGGCAAGGAAAAGGCCAGACTCAGCAGGAGTTATCAAAGGCAAAAAGTAAAAAGTTCGAGTTAGCTATCTCTCTCCCCCTCTCTCTCTCTCTCTCTCTCTCTTCCCCTGGAGATACTCATGTTAAGCATAATTAAGCAGATTTGATTAGCATCAAGCCTGGCTTCCTCTCTTGACTTTTAATGAATGTAAATCTACCATCTACATCCTAAAGATTAATTTCTGCCAATTAAAAAACACAAGAGGGCTTATTGGAGAGAGGGGGGGTGGGGGGAAGGTGGGGTTGGCGGCGGGTGGAAAAAGAGTGTTAAAGTCCTTTGAGTTGGAGTACAGTCGGAGTTTTATCCTCTTCCCCCTTGTCTTATGGTGAGATGGTCTCTGGAGATCTGTGTCTCTCTCTCTCCCTCACGACCAAGATCATTATCAGCACAATGTTCCGTGAAAGCCACTTTGAAAGGACTGCGAGCTCCATATGTAAATGATGGGAGTGTGTGTGCATGTGTGTGTGTGTGTGTGTGGACTGGATGAGGAAAAGGGGAACAGGTAAAGGGGTCAATTTGTCAAGCCAAGGTTATTGCACGCGCCCACCCACCCCCTCCCCTCGCTCCTCTCCCCTCTATAAGCTTTTCGTACAGTATCTCGTCTCTTTTGTTTGACTCTTTCTGGATTAAAATTCAGGTTTTTTTTTGTTGATTTAAGACTACGGCGGTATGGAGTACAAACAACATCACAATAACAATAAAACAGCAGCACCTGACAGGAAAGAACAGAGGTCAAACATCCTTTACTTTTTTATTTTTTAACAAAAATAAAGAGACTCTTGTTATCATATTGAAACGTTTATATCAATTTATTTAAATTGGACATTAAAACTGGATGCTGGCATACCTAAGAGTTTTACTATGACACTTGTATTAAGTGATATGATTTGATATTTGGAAATAAACTTTATTCCAAAGCTTATCCATATTTACTGTCAAGACATAAAAACCTCAGTGATCAGATCATAACATGTTCAAGGATAACACAACTATTAGCCCCGCATGGCAGTGTGGGAAGATGAATAAAAACAGATTGAGTGCCACAGACACACTAAGCCTCATCAGGAGCATTAATATCAAAGTGTCTTTTGGTTAGGCGTTCACAAATAGGCTTATCCAAAGTTTATGTAGGCTAATCTTTGCTCTCTCTCTCTCCCTCTGTGTGAATGTGTCTCTCACTCTCCAAGAACATGCCCAGGCTCCTCCTCTTTATGATAATGTGACAGTAGCATCTCCAGCTCGGAGACAAGCCTCCTCTCATTCTGACTCAACTATGTGATCTGTTTTTCCACACACGGACCCTTGTCTCTCCTCTCCTCTCTTCTTTTATCCCCCCTCTTCTCCTCCTCTGCACAACTCGATGCGCACTTCCATCTGGCAAAACAAAAAACTGCATTTGTTTGTTTGAAGTTACTTTCTTTAAATAGTTGACTCTGAAGTTTACTTTTTTTTTTTTCTTAATTCTCGGACATGACCACCATGGCAACTCCGGCTGCTCCGGCTCTGCTCCCCGCCGCTTCACTCGGGCACCACCCGACGCCGAGTTCCGTCTCTCCGGCCACCAACTCTCCGCCACCTGCGGCCACCTCCGCCGCTTCTTCCCCGGCCCCTCCGGTGGCGCACCCGGTGCTGCTTCACCAGTTCAGGGCGGACCTCTTACTACCTAACGGGACCCCATTAAAGACCGGAGGAGCCCCGGTGTCCAGCAGCGCTAAACCCGTGTACGCCACCCCGTCTCCCGTGGAGAGCACGCCGCAAAACAACGAGTGTAAACTGGTGGAGGTGAAAGGTGCCAAGCTGGCCTCGTTCACGGTGAAAGACACGGAGCTCATCTGCCTGCCGCAGGCTTTCGACGTCTTTCTCAAGCACCTGGTCGGCGGGCTCCACACCGTCTACACCAAGCTGAAACGGCTGGACATTTCCCCGGTGGTGTGCAACGTGGAGCAGGTCCGTGTGCTGCGGGGGCTTGGGGCTATCCAGCCCGGGGTGAACCGGTGCAAACTCATCTCCAGGCAGGACTTCGAGACCCTCTACAACGACTGTACCAACGCAAGGTGAGTGGGGAGGGGTGTGGGGGTGACAGCGTGACCCTGTGGATGTGGGGGTTACCCTGCTTATGTTTGAGGGTGTGGGTGCAGCAGGTGGGGTTATCTATAATCCATTTAGGATTTGTAGGAACTTTTGCTCACCTGCAAACTTCCACGATGCATCACAGCAATCTAAATTGTGTGTGATGTTATAATTCAGGATTATGACGTGATGTTTTATTTATTTAGGGGTAATATATCTCCTGAAATCCCCCCAAAAAGGAGAAGCCACTGTAAAACATGTATATGGGATATGCCATAAATAATTAGTATCTAAAAAAATATGATCTGTGTTTGTTTGTATTGGAGGTTTTTATATCATTTGATGCAGGTTCACAAACCCCTTTTTATTTGCTACATTAGTGCTGCTCTAGCTTTGTCACTAATTACCATTTTAATGGATGATGAGCGCTGTGATGGTGATGATGATGATGATAATGAATTTTAGTAATCTCAGATAGGAAAAAAAAAAAAACTCTTAAAAGTTTGTCATGTTATCATAGGCTATGATCTCTCCCGCTCTCTTTCTGACATGCACACACACACACACACAGTGTCTCTCTGACACACACACACACACATTGAATCTGACACTGTCATTCTGAGAAATTGATTCTTCACAGAAATTAATTAATTTTCATTTGGCCCCAAGCGGCAGCTTAAATCAGGACAAGCTCACTCACTCACTCACTGATCCCTTTTGCTCTCTCTCTCTCTCTCTCTCTCTCTCTCTCTTTCCTTCTCTCTGCCTCCCTCTCTCTCTCCCTCCTTAATAACTCTGCTGTCTTATCATATCAACACTCTTTAGCCCAGAGCATCAGAACAGAGAAGATGATTAAATGAATTCTCGGTATTTATGATGCGATTATGTAAATGAGCTGTTTTTGCAGAACTCCGATGGTGACCAACTACATGGGTCATCAATCCAATGCACCGCAGAGATGTTTGGATAAAGTGGCGGGGATTTGTGGTTTCCTGGTGCCTCGGTCTGCTGTTGTGCGGACCACATGCTCGTAACAGCATGGGTTTCAGTCCAGAGGAGTGTGGATTAGCCTTAGTTTTGGGAATTTATTATTGTTTGATAGTTAATCCCTGCTCCTTGGAGCATGAATGATCCTATTTACACCTGCCATTAAACTCAAATAGAGGATGTGTCAAGATGTGTCTAGATTAGACATTAAAAAAACAGAGATTTTGCAGTGTGTAGACTCCCTTTTCCCATTTCTTTTTTGTTTCCTGGGTGTTGGTCTGATCATTCAGGTGCTCCTTTTTTTATCTTTCATTATGATTTTAATACCAGATGTTATCCTTTGATGCAAGCTTCGACTTGTTGAGCAAAACCGGAAAACAAACTATTGTGAGAAACAGCTTCCAACTCCACGTGTGTGGATGAACACCTGCGCTTAAGCATTTCAGGCCCTCCAACCAAGATAAAAAATCCAGATGCATCTTCTGGCTGCTTTGGGATTTCTTCTGTGTCAGGTGTTAATGGGAACGTTGTTCTACAACCGCTGAAAATACGCAGCCTCCGCCGTCTCTAATTATCCACACAACACTCAAACAGCCTTTAGTTAATGAGATCTGGAAACATCAC